>NW_028261394.1:32385787-32640787 GCF_051295495.1 Thamnophis sirtalis | reverse complement strand
TTTCCTTGGTTCAGCCAGTCAGTCATCAAGCGAATTCTGCCCCATTTTACGATCTTTTTTTGCCACAGTTGTTAAGTGAAACACTGCAGTTATTAAGTTTGTAATAACTGAATCTAGTTCCACCATTGACTTTGCTTGTCAGAAGGTCGCAAAAGAGGATCACATGACCCCAGGATACGGCGACTATCATAAATATGAGTTGGTTGCTAAGTGTCTGAATTTTGATCACATAACCATGGGGATGCTGCAACAGTCGTAAGTGTGAAAAATGACCATCACTTACTTTGTTGAGTGCTGTTTTAGCTTCAAACAGTCATTAAATGAACTGGTATAAGTCAAGGTCTACCTATACTTAAGCCTACCTTAAGTTTTCACTTTTCCTTTTACATCACAATCTCTTCTGTTTTTCTCTACTAATAATCAGCCCATCCAATATAGCACTGACTTTTTTTCTTACAGCCATTAATTAAAATTTTGATGCAATAAATTTAAAAGTTGGAATACCTGAGGACAGGGTAATGTTTGCATCTTGATTTCCCTTGGGCCTCTTTCATCTGTCACCAGCAGCCCAAATAGCAAGAGACTTCAGCAGTAGCCCAGGTAAAGATGTTAAATGTGTTTGCTAAAGCAAGTTGCTTCCTTAAATCTCCATGAGCTGGAAGAATAGCTTAATTTTCTGAAGGTCAAGAGGGGAAAAAATCACTTTTCTCTATCTTTCTTTTTTTATAATAATTCTGGTCTGTTTTGTTATATTTTTAATGCTTTGTAACTAACCTGAATCAGAGATAGTTTGGTCTAAGTCAATGATGGCTAACCTTTTCTGGACTGAGTGCCTAAAGCGCCTGAACCCCCCAAATGCAGTGCATATGTGCCCCCCATGCATGCGCCCCACCTCCTGTGCATGTGTGTGCCCCATGCCCCCCAATCGTGTGCACGGCCCCTGCATGCCCCACACGCATGAGCACATGGGCCTGCGCACCTGCGCAGCAGAGAACCAAATATCAGCTGGCCAGGCATTCATGCATGTGCAGCGGAGCTGAACTGGGGCATGCATGTGCAGCGGAGCTGAACTGGGGCAACAACTGGTGTGCCATCAGAGCGGGCGCTGCTTTCAATGTCTGGCATGCGTGTCATAGGTTTGCCATCACGGGTCTAAGTAGTTAAGGGTGTAGTGAACAGGAATCAAGACTGAACAAATGCAAGCAGACAGGCACATTCACACATGTACCTCTATGCCTACCTGACATAGTACTGTATATGAATAAAGCGATTAAATAAATACTAATTCTCTGTTCAGATTATTCTTTCTAATGTATCCACATCTTTCAGAAACATTTCTGCTGAATTATATGGGTGTAGTAAATAGGATTTTTCTCATGCTTTTGGGCTAATGTATTTTATTGAAAATAATCTTAGGAAAGATTTCATCTTTCAAGATGCAGGTGCTTTAAAAATTACTTGCTGATTTCTTATTTTCTTCTATTTTTCCCATACCTTTTTTTAGTTGATCATCTTAGTTTTGGTTGGCACATGCACATATTGTGCATGTTTAGCATTAAAACATTGTTTTGCAATGTGAAACCACTTATGCCCCACACCCAGTTGTTATCTCACAATAACTCCTTTAGGATTATTCAATAACTCCTTTAGGATTACTGGATTATTCAAAACCAATACCATCAATTATAGGAAAAGTTATGAAAGCCTGTCTTGTTCACGTCTGTACTTGCTAAGTTCCTATGTTGATGATATTGATTTTGAATAAAAATGGCAATAGACACAAAGATCAAGAGACTGCAAAGAACAATTGACCTAATATTTGGATCCTGGTTTTCCCTGTGTGACATTTGACATTTGAGGTTATATTTTAAATGGAAATGAGTGCTAGAAAAACTCACAGGATTTATGCATACCAATTGCTAAATTGGAGTACAGTTCTTTGAACCCATCGATTTCAGTGACTCTTAAGTTTGACTAGTTCTTGATCTAAGATAGGATTTTATACATGCAGCTATTCTTAAACTAGCTGCCAGGATTCCAATGGATGCCCTAATTATACCATCAGTCTCGAGCCAAGCTTCAAAAGAAATCCAGTTATTTATTAGGAGCAACATGTTGGCACATACCCAAGTGAAGCCAACTCTGACCCCATGTAATTTACAACCAAATTATGACCCTGTTTCCCTCCTCCCTCAGGATGTGTCATAAATCACATTCTCCAATAGAGCACTTTTGCAGGCTGTAGAGATCACACCCCTCCGGCTGCTGCATGTGACCTGGGATAATAATAATTACACGTCAAACAATAACAGGTGCTTATCCTAGGTCCTTACAAAAGACTTGTTAGGTGAATCAAAATGCCAAAACTTAGTCTAAACATCTGATGGACTTATGCAACCAACAGTGTTAATGTTCTAATTCCAGTTGAGAAGAGATCCCGGAGAAGTTTGTTTTCCAGGAGGTAGAAATGACCCAACAGACACAGATGAAATTGCCACGGCTCTTCGAGAAGCTAAAGAAGAAGTGGGACTTCTTCCTGAACAGGTTGAAGTCATCTGTAGACTTGTTCCTGGAATAGATAAAGTAGGTACTGTTTGTCTGAAATATTTAAAAAAGCTGTAATTTGTGCTGAATGGGCCTTAAAAAGGAATACAACAAATTCACAGAGGATAATACTGTCAGCAGCCACTAATTCAAATGACAATAGACTTAATCCTTTGTATTGATAGTGTTGACATGGTCTATATCCGTGATGGTGAACCTATGGCATGCATGTTCAAAGTGGCACGTGGAGCCATGTCGCCCGTTCCTCTTCCGGGTTTCTGGTGCGCATGCTCACACTATGATCAGCTGTCCTTTGCAAGTGTGGGAGTGCCAGAAACCGGAAGAACTGGTCTTCTGGTTTCCATTTTGCGCATGTGTGCCGACCTGTTGATCATCACATGCACATGCACGCCAGTAACCGGAAGAAAAGCTGGCTGGTGCACATGCACACGCTGTAAACCGGATGTTCATTTCTAGTATAATATTTATGGGTATGCCCACTGGGCAGCTTCTCTTCTGGGTCACGTCCCCAACGAGCATGCGCGCAGGTGCTTGAGCACTCCCTTTTTAGCGTCAAAAAGCTTCACCACCGCTAGTCTATATGTCCTTTAGTGGCTTAAGAGTCAAATATTTAAACTCTGGCTTCCATCAATTCCAAAACCAGTCTACATTAAAAATTGCTGGGAAACCTTGCTCATGTCCTTTATCAATGCAATGGACACGATCAGGTCCTTCTGAGTAGTAGCATCTGTGGTATTAACCTGCTGCTTGAGGGAACCATAGGTGTCCTCCCACAGGCTGCCTTCTTTAAAGTAAGAACTGGAAATCCTGTGTTAATCCAGGAACAAACTTTTTAGATAATCTGTTACGTAAGGTACTTTTAAAGGATTAACTCTCTTTTAAATTTCATACTTACCATTTTTAAGGAATACAGATAGTTTCTCCCCATTACAGTTGTAAGTTGTGAAAGTAGTAAAGGACTCATCATGTGGTCCACCTGGTTTAACCATTTTTTGTGACAGTTGTTAAACAAGTCACCAGGATTGCTAAATGAATCGGCAGTTTTTAAGCAATCATTATGGGGTATTTCACTGAATATTGCAAGCCGATGCCTGTGAAAACATCATGAATCGGAGTCACGTGATGACAGGACACTGCAAATAGCCATAAATGTGCGCCATTTGCTGAGCACCCAAAATGCAGCCACATGCCTGGGAGGGCAACCATTGGAGCTTTGGAATGAGATCAGAAGTACATTTTTTTGACTGTTCCACCGCGGCACAACGCGCCTTTAAAAACGGAGACTATTTTGTTCACATTCAGTAAGACCCTGGATCCCCCCCCCCTCAAATTTATTTAGTAATTTGACTAAAGCGAATTGAAAGAATACTTGATTCAGTGGTGAAATTCACTTTTTTAAACTACCAGTTCTATGGGCGTGGCTTGGTGGGTGTGGTGTCGTTTTGTGGGCGTGGCAGGGGAAGGATACTGCAAAACCTCCATTCCCACCTCACTCGGGCCAGCCATAGGTGGCATTTGCCGGTTCTCCAAACTACTCAAAATTTCCGCTACCGGTTCTCTGGAACCTGTCACAACCTGCTGGATTTCATCCCTGACTTGGTTAGAAATGTTAAAAGTTTAACTATAACTTTACTTCTCTCCCCTTTAGACTCATTCTGTCGTAACTCCAGTTGTAGCCTTCATAGAAGACACTTTTCAAGCCCAACCAAATCCAGAAGAAGTCAGTCACGTGTTCTCTGTACCGCTAGAGTATTTTATACGCCCTGCGAAACACAGCATTGTACCTGTGGAAACACAAAAGGGATACCCTCCATTTGTGTTACATTCCTTTGAATACAACGACCCAGAGCATCAGATGTTATTTAACGTGTGGGGACTCACTGCCCGTTTTGCAATCTTTGTTGCTGTTGCAATTTACGGGGAGAAACCGACATTTGAAGTTGAATTTGACCTTGATAATTTGAATTCTTTAGCTGAGAAAACCTTTATGATGCACTACCATAGCATAAAAAGCAAACTTTGACAGGTAACATTGTCATTTCCCCCCCCCCCATGTAATTGAAACGCTTAAAACTATGATTCATGTCTTAGCTGAAATAATTTGGTTAATTTATATTTATAAATCATGTTGGAAGCGTATAATTGCAGGAATCTGTTTGTGCCACATTCAGCTGTGATAGGGTGGTATTTAATTAAAATTTTAAAATGTAATGATCATTTTGGGCCCAAGTCTCTAATGCTTGGCACTTTCCCCCCCGTCTAAATCTAAATGCCAATAGAGATGATATGGGAGAGACTGCTAAGGTAAATAAATCTTTATAGGTTTTACGAATGCAAATCTTTTTGCACATTTTATACAAATAAAATGCACTTCTACTAGATTTTAAAAAAATATTCTCCTGTGTCTATATACCTACTGGGCTCTTTAATAGATCACTATAGGGTAACAAGGTAGTTATATATGAGGACCCAGATTGTCGGGGGCAATATGCTAACTCTGTAAACCACTTATAGAGGGCTGTAAAGTACTTTGAAGCGGTATATGTGTCCAAGTGCTATTGCTATTTTTGAGAAACAGAACTGTCATATGCACAATTTGAGTTGTGCTTCAGGCAGAAGCCTCTTGGTGGAGTTCAACTACTCACTTTTTAGGTATGTATGGCCTGGCATTAGGCACCCTTTTCTCTTAAAGCATCGCAGTCGTAATTGTTCTATATTTTTCATAGTGAGATTGGAATCATAACTGAAGGATGCGGTATATTCCTCACAAGAGAAGCTACTATAGAACCCATTCAGTTTCAGTTTGGATTGCAATTTTAATATAGTTAGTCCGTGTATAATTGACAGACTGGATTTTATCATAGATTTTAGTTGTTTATTATTTTATATTCTCCTTCCTCCTCCTAGCATATTCCCGCAGGTCCACTTTTCGGATCATGGAATGCCACTTTGCATCTGCATCCCCTGTGCACAGGCCCATGGCATTATTTGTTTATTTTATACTATAATTTTTAATTGTAAATTTACTGAGTGTTTTTACTTCTTCTGGTCTCTGGTCTGTGACTGTAATAATAGTAAACTGAAACTACTCCAGAACCAGCATTTCTGCAAATTAAGTCCAGAAGCAGATGCTTCTTGGTTATGGCTCTGATATTATAGAACTGCCAGATTTTTTTTAAAAAATTTTTTCCTGGAAGTAATAAGTAGTTTGGCTACTTTTATGGATTTTATTTAGATATCGTTTAACATGAGATTGTTGCCTTCTCTTGCATTTTTCTGCTAGCTCTTTTTCAATTCAGAGGTTCAGCTTCTTTTCCTTCATCTAAAACTTTATACCCATTCACGGTTGAAAAGCAGCTGTTCCTGATACTTTAGGACTGGCACTTGAATGGTGGTGACGTTTTAAAATCCTGGGGCTTTTGGGTAGCCTTGTTTGTCTACCAAATAAATTCAAAGCACCTTCCCTTCTAGTTTTCTTAAAGCTGGGGCTAAGGAAGAATTTTGTGGCAGGTTAGACTAAGTTCAGCCTACCTAAGGTAAAGGTAAAGGTTCCCCTTGCACATATTTGTTAGTTGTTCCCGACTCTAGGGGGCAGTATTCATCTCCATTTCAAAGCCGAAGAGCCAGTGTTGTCCGAAGACATCTCTGTGGTCATGTGGTCAGCATGACTAAACACCAAAGGCGCACAGAACACTGTTACTTTCCCTCCAAAGTGGTTCCTATTTTTCTACTTGCATTTTTTATGTGCTTTCGAACTGCTAGGTTGGTAGAAGCTGGGATAAGTAACAAGAGTTCACTCCGTTATGCGGTGCTAGGGATTCAAACCGCCGAACTGCCGGCCTTTCTCATCAATAAGCTCAACATCTTAGCCACTGAGCCATCATGTTCCTTACTATCTAGTAGTAGACTATCTTAAGCAAAGTTTACAGACTTACAGAGTCTGCCAGTAAGATTTAAACTACTTCTGGCTGTAAAATCACAATTTATCCTAACATTCTGATGACTTCACAAGAACTTAGAGATGGACAAGGTCTCAAGTCCAACCTTTTTTGCAAGAGTATTGTTGCAAATGTACATCAGCTTCCTTAACTCCACCTGCACCCTTTCTCCATCCTATTTTTCCAACTACAGTTGGTTTGGTTGGGATCGATCCCTGCCCTCCAGTCAACACAAACTGCGACCGATCTGACAGGTAGGAGGAGAACCACCATAAAATGGTGCCCCCCACTCCCAACCCCCCGAGTCGTCGCAGTAGGATACCATGGTCGATGGTATCGAAAGCCGCTGAGAGGTCTAATAGGACCAGGACAGGGGAGCAGCACCTGTCCCGGGCCCGCCAGAGATCATCTGCCAACGCGACCAATGCCATCTCTGTGCTGTATCCGGGCCTGAAACCCGACTGAAACGGATTCAGGTAGACAGCTTCATCCAGGTACTGGGGAAGCTGACGTGCTACTGCACTCTCAACAACCTTCGCTACAAAGCGAAGATGTCAGCGTTCCAAGTATCATGCAGAATTAAATCAGAGTCCAAGGCAAAACGATCCTTTTTGTTCCAATTTAATAAGACAGACATCTTAGACACATCTGTGTTAATCCCAATACTGGAAATGACATCAGAATTCCACCCAGTTAAAAGTTCATGATCTTGTTCCCACACCCACAATCCATCACATGGTCCAATCTTCTTCTTCCACGCTGGCATCCACGCCCAGCTACTTCCGGCCAGGTGTGAAAGTCCAGAGACAAAGGATGACCTTGGCTTCTAGTAAAAAATGAAAACAATTCCACAATCTCACTCCTGTCTATTCCCCCCTCCCATTGACTATACTTAAAGAAACAGCATAATGAAATAAGAGAAAGTGTGGCAGGCCAAAATTCTAAAAGGAATATAAATGCAGGCCTGACAGAAGGTTGGAGACCGGAAGATAGTTGGCTAAAGAAGCTGGGTCCGGGGAAGAGAACCCCTCTCTCAACGAAGCGTTGGTAATCACCTGGAGCCAGCCTCGTGTCACCTCCCGGGAGGCCGAGACTAACCAAGAGGGACACGCGTCCAGCACACAGGTGACAGCACTGAGTGTCCCCATAATCCTGTCCATACCCTCGGGGGTCACAGGGTCAAACTCATCCCAGATGGTCTCCACAAGATTCATCCCCGTCGACTCGCCTGAATCTACCCAGTCAGAGTCCAAGCCTGTCAGGATCTGAGTGATTTTATCCTGCAGATACTGAACAAATTCTTCAGCCCTACCCTGCAAGGGGTCTTTCCCAGTTCCTTGGTTAAGTAAGGAGCAGGTCACCCTAAACAGGGCAGCTGTTTACGTCAAGAAGCTAAAAAATGAAGCAGGGGGGAAAAAATAACCTTCCAGGACTTGAGAAAATATGTGAAGGAAAGGAGAGTGTTTTCGTTTGAAAATTGAATTGTAAAAAAGAAGCAAACATACCCAGGTTATTTGGGGGCCTGGAGGAAAAGAGGAAAGGGTTCATATAAGAACCTGCAGACGGAGTAGGATTTAGCTGTTGTAATTACTTCTCTTGTCTACCAAAGGTGTGTTGCCATAGTAATTTGGTTTGGCTGAGGAATTAAAATGTAAAAACCTCTATCCATGGAGCAAGTCACACTGTTGGGAAAGGTTTGATTTTGCTTTTGCTTTTCCTGGAAGAAGAGAAAAACAACACCAGGGACTGTATTGTTCTCATTTTGGGAGAAATAACCAGGAACATTTTGGCTTTAAAAAAAAAAATCAGGTTTTTAAGTTGGGTAAGATGCATCACTTTTTGGCCTCGGGTTTTTCATAAATATGATAGCCGCATTCGGAGATGCACTTCTTGAGTTTCTTCCAGATTCCTTGATTTAAAGTCTGAATTGACAAGTGTTTCTATTCCCCACCGTGGCGCATGAAATTGAAATTATTAATATAAATGAGATCCCAAGGAAGCAGCGGGAATTTATTATTTCTTCTCCAACTCTCTTTAAGGGCATGGTCTGGGGCTAGTAAATCTGGACTGCAGAATTCTCTTTCCTGCCAACCAGCAGTTCTCTTGGTCAGTACAGCCCATGCTTGGTAGTGGGAGCAAACTCAAATAGTCAATACTGCAGGGGAGGGAAACTTGAATAAAAATGGAGCTGTGAAAAAGCAAGTTGAAGGAACCATAAGGTGTACAGTAGTAAAATAAAATAAAAGTATCTTTAAAATAAAATAAAAATGTCTTTAAAAAGAAGCATAATTGTGCAATGAGTGCACTTTAGAGCGTGAAATGTTGACTGTCAGGAAAGAAATGGATCATTATATCAGAATTGTAAATGCAACTGGTTTAAAAGGTAAAGGTTCCCCTCGCACATATGTGCTAGTCATTCCCGATTCTAGGAGGTGGTGTTCATCTCTGTTTCAAAAGCCGAAGAGCCAGCGCTGTCCGAAGACGTCTCCATTGTCATGTGACCTGCATGACTAAACGCCAAAGGTGCCCAGAACGCTGTTACCTTCCCACCAAAATGGTCCCTATTTTTCTACTTGCATTTTTACATGCTTTCAAAGTGCTAGGTTGGCAGAAGCTGGGACAAGCTCACTCCATTACGCAGCACTAGGGATTCGAACCACTGAACTGCTGACCTTTCTGATCAACAAGCTCAGCGTCTTAGCCACTGAGCCACTGCCCCCCTTTGTGCAACTGGTTTAGTGAATGCTAAAGGTAACCTTCCAAAGCCTTAGATGCAAACTTCAGACATCTGAGCTATCGTACCTTGTACGTTCAACCATGTTGAAAAAACAACAACACAGATTGTGATTTCTTAATCCAGCAATACCATTGAGTCTAGATTACCTTAACAGAAATACAGTATGTAATCTAGTTTATTTGTTTTAATTTGCAATATTTATTAAAACAACCCTGGTCTTAACCACACTGGATCACACACACAACCATTAAAACCAAACCAAATACATATAAATAGTAAAATTCATAGTCAATAAGAGATGCAAGAAAAATAATGTACATGGAAGACACAATCTCCATGCCATAATCATCTGGAACCAAAACCCAATTGAAAAAAGGATGGTTCTTTATAAATTCAAGAACGGAAGATGCCTTCTGAGACTCCATGTGTAATATATTCCATGATATAAAGGCTGCCAAAAGAAGGCCTGTCCTGTCACAAAATTAGCTAGGGAATGATAAACCGCACCTGAAATGGTGCCTCTTAATCACTAATTTAGAAATTCATGATTTGGGGTTGAAATTTTGCCACCGTGTCTCTACAATGTAGGATGTCTCTTCCTTGATGTTTCTAATTGTTGTACAGTTTCTGATGTATAAAAATAGAAAACGTGTCCTGCTGGGCAGATCAAATATCCACCTATCTTTATTCAGCATCCTGTTTTTCACAGCTGGCCAGTGCAGATGTTTCCAGGAAGCCCACAAGGGGAGCCCGATGAAGACATTCATTGAACCTTGAATTTGTTCCCCCCCCCCTCAACCAATTTTCAGTGGCTTCCTACATTCAGAACATAAAACTACTGTGGCTAAGAGACGTTGGTTATTTTCGTTTTGTTTCTGTCTTAATAAAAATAGTGTGGATAAGAAAAAAAAGATAAGGAAATTAAAACGATGTACTTGGAAATATAGACCTACTGTTAGATAGATCTAGATCTACCTATAGAAACTACTGATAGATAGGACAGGTTCTAGGCCTCTCATACTTTTCTGTGAGTGATCCATCACTGGAGGTTTTCAAGAAGAGACTTGACAGCTATTTGTCCAGAATGGTATAGGGCCGTGATGGCAAACCTATGGCACACATGCCCCAGGTGGCACACAGCACCCTCTCTGTAGGCATGCGCGCCGTCACCAGCTGCTCTTCTGGTTTCCGGTGCGCACATGTACGGCGGCTAGCTGGTCTTCGCTGGCCACAGAAAATGGCCCAAATATGGCTTTTGGGGGGCTGTTTTCCGGGCCATTTTCAGGCCATTTTTAAAGCTGTTTCGGGGCCATTTTCAGGCTGCTTTTCAGGGTATTTTCAGACTGATTTTTGGGTTGTTTTCTGGACATTTTAAGGCTGTTTTGGGGGGCATTTCAGGGCATTTTCCAGCCTGAAAAATGGCCAAAAAGCAGGCATGAGCACAGTGACCAGCTGGTCTTCAGGTTTCCGGAGCTCCATGCATGCATACACATTCCGGTTTGGGCACTTGGTGCCCCATGGCATTCCAGAGGTTTTCTGGAAGTCAAATCTTCTGATCTGTTGTTCTGGGGGGAAAGGGGGGAAGGGACTATTTTAGGTCTGGACCAAGATTACAAGAATATACACCCTTCTTGCAGAACATGAGAAATTGCAAAGGCAAACCTTTGTAATTTCCCATAATATCCTAGAGTAGCAGCATGTTGGGATTTTAAAATGACAGAATGGCAACTTAAACTGCCAAGTTCTCTCAATATCAATTCTGCACTGTTATTTTTAAGGCACTGGTTTAATACATTATTTGATTAATATATATTTTAGTTATTTAATACATTTTATTTGCTCGAGTCAGTAAAGAACTTATCATCTGCTGTGAACAGTTACAGACTCTTCTCTCTCTGCTGTGAATTATTTACACTTTGCTGCTTTTAATCCCCCCCCTTGCAGTCTATTTGACCCTCCCTTTTTTGCCTGCTATGTTATAAATGAAATCGTGTTCCAGTGACCTTCATTGCATGTTGCTATGGAGCTGGGTTTTGTTTTGAATAAAAATTTAAAAATAGAATATGTAATTTAATCATAATATTTCCAATTTATTTCTTCAAGTTTTATTATCATCACTCAGGAGGTGACCCTGGGTCTCTATACAGAGAGCTGAAAGTCACACAATGCAAGTCAGAAAATGATGATTATGATGAAAAATCAGCTGTAAAATATGTAAATTATCCATTAGTAAAGCATTGTATTGTCTGCAGATATGGGTCTGAAATTATATAGAACATGTTAATTCTCTTGTCCACAAAAAAAGAGGTTTTCACTGTCAACTTGCTAGTAACATTCTCTTCATTACCTCATAAAATTATTCATATGATTCTTTTTTTTTTAGGAACCAAGGAATTCAAAATTAATTAGTACAGAATTGCCCTGGTTTGCTTATTGCGGTAAGCTACTTTTTAACTAAGATTGAGGTCACTATCCTGATTCATCAATAACATTAAGCTACTTTGGCAAGCTGCATGAATATCAAAAACGAATAATACAAAGAATACTATAGAAACAATGAATGGCTAGATTTACATACCACTCCATGTGAGTAGGTTTTGAATCACAGCTTGTAAAACGAACCTTAGTAGCCAAGTTAGCACATAAGGCTAAACACTGGCCTCGTATTCCTTATTAAACAAGCCAAAAGGTAGCTTAATTACAATGCTATATTTTTAAGAGACTGAAAAAAGACAGAAGTCAGTTGGATTTATCTTTGAAAGTCATTGTAACACTAAATAACACTAATATAAACCCTAAGAAAATAGAAATATTAAAGGGAAAATATATATATAACAAAGACAGGGGAACGACAGTAGTATCAGCTGAACTTTAAGGACTTGGGAAATAGTGATACTGAATATAATCAACTCAACATTCTTACAGCATTAAATTAAATGAAAACCCTAGGCTGTTGTTTATTACTACTGTTTGGAGACAGTAGTTCAGGGTGTTGTTTATTTCATGCTCATCTTATGCTAACCTTTTGGGCTCAGGTAGAAGAATATGTGCAGGACTCCAGTCTCGTGGACTCAGTGGTATTTCCTTCATGATGTTGTCATGACAACTACATCTCTTAAACCATCGCAATGTACAGCATGCTCCTTTAGCAAGCAAGGAAAACACAGACATTGGATGCCCACCAATCTATGATACCGGGGAAGAAGGCATGCAGTGGATTTGATTACTATTTTAGTGGTTTTGCACAATGACTCTGAACTTGGTAGAGAGGTACTTAAAGACTGAGTCAAACTACATTTTTAAGCAAGTTTATGTCAAATACTGGAGACTTTTATTCCCATATGCAACAGAGACTTCCCTAACAAGCTGTAAGAAGGGGAAATACTCTGTGATTATTATAAATATTCCTGGGGCGGCGAAAGGCTTTTTTGGAAGTCATAGCATCTAACTTATGGCATGATTGAAATTTTATTCTATGCCATGTGTCGGATGAGTGTTGAGGATTGAATGGAGCTTCGACAACAGGGTAATGAATGAGGTCAAAGCATAATTGGTGATTTTGCAAAGTGTTGCTGACCATAATTCCCCCCCCCCTCAAAAACACCATCCAGTTAATTTTATTTCATGTGGAAATTGTTACAGCAGCTCTATCTTCTTGCTATGTGCTGAATTAATTATTGAAGAAGCCTGGCAGACTCCCAGATTTTTTTCTGCATTTCAGAACATTTGGATATACTTTTATCTTTAGGAAATATATATGCATACAAATGGATATTCATTATCAGTAGCAAAACTTCCGTTGAGCCTGTGGTCCAGGAACTGAGCTTTGCGGCTTTCTTGTCTGTAATGCAAATATGCACGGATTAATGTTACCGAACTAGGCAGCATGCATTTCCGTGCTACAGTTGGCAAAGTTTATTGCAGATTGTTGAGATATGTGGAATCTCTGTTGTGGAGAGAGAGAAAGCTGGGAAATGCTGATACTGGAAGCAGACATGCAAGAAATACCTATTTTGCAGTATATGTTAAAAGGTTCAAGGAGTTGGACATTAATTACATATTGCTTCCTGTTCCTGGTACAACACTTTATTTAACGGGACTGGGCAGATACCTTGGCTGTCTGACACTGCAATGGATCTTCTTGCCATTGTGTTGCTGGACAGCTCCAGGTTAGCTTCTACAGTCACACCTTGATACTCAACTGTTTTTAAATTTGTCGAATTCTGTACTCAACACATTTTGACATGAAAATTTTGTCCCGGTACTGATCATTTGTTTGGTACTTGATGCAGAAGCTAGAACTTGTCGGTCAAAACCAAGGGCCATACATTAGTCACAAGGTAGCTCTGGGCCTACACACATTCCCCTTGTGGCCTTATCTTAGTTTCCATGGTCATGTTGTGTATTTTTGCACATTCAATTTATTTACATTATTCAGGGGACAAAATTAAGGGTTTAGATATAGACAAATACTTAGATAAAGAGAAAATACCCCTAGTTAGAGAAGAGTACAGGCAAAAGTTGAACCAACCAATAACCTCTGGGGAAATTCTGCAGGTAATCAAACAACTAAGATTAGGAATAATTTAAACTGCTTAAAGTTTGTGCAACGGCAAGAAGCTGAGTTCAACGCAGAGATCTTATTGACTTTCTTTTTTTAAAAATTTCCTTTGTTTTAATATATTTTAGACTGTGTTTGTTAAAAAGCTACACCGTGTACGGGCTCTGGGAAGTCCGGGGGGGGGGGGAAGGGAGGTGGGATCTTAGGGGGGAGGGGGGAAATATAGTATGTGCTAGATTTTAAAGTAACATGATTGCACTTGTATACTGTTGCTCTTTAATTCTAGTGTAAAAATAGGACAAGCTGAATATATTGATAGATAGTAGAAATACACCGAAGGGAGGAGTAGAGGGAAAGAAGAAAGAGGGGTAGAGAGAGTGGGAGAGAGGATTGGAGGGAGGGTGAGAAGGAAGGTAGGGAGTGTATTGGGAGAGAGGAGTGATAGAGGGGGAGGGGAAGTAGGGTAGAGGGGAATGTTGGAGGGAAGAAAGGAAAGTTGGAGGGGGGGGCGAAAGAAAGGGTGTATGGAGGGTCGAAGTGGTACATTGGGTTTGTATTGTGGGGGGTATTGTTGACAAGAGGAATGGCTGTGTTTATTGTTTAATGTTATATGGCCCCGTTTATGCACAGTATATATGTGACTGTACAAAATGAAAATGAAAATAAAACACATTTACAGAAAAAAAATTATTTACATTATTCCTTGTGGGAAAAGTTTTATACTCACCAATTTTTGGTACTCATTGCGCCTCTTGGAGCCAATTAACAAGTATCAAGGTACCACTGTGTAACGTAAAGACACCTTATTACCATTGGTGGATACATAGCATAAAAGTTTTGCAGGGCCAGGAACAGATGCTAAAAGCAGGGGTGTTCAATCTTGACAATTTTAAGACTTGTGGATTTCAACTCCCCCAAATTCCCCACCTAGCCATGAGTGATACCCCTTTGCTAAAGAGTGATACATTTTGGGATGAGGCTGGCCAGAGTCAGAATATCATTTAGGACATTTTGTGTATGCATCTGAACCTCAGTTAAATGTTTTTGTCCACTTTGTGGCTTGTTTTCAACACAAAGGATGAATTCATGTTTATGATGACTGCGTTTCATACTAAAGTACAGAACTGTGTATTTTATGCATGCTACAGGTAGAGCATGCATCAGTTCATGTTATCTTACATGCAAGTGATGGCATCTGGTATCAATGTAAAAAAATCCATCATGCTAGAAGGGAGTGGGGTTTGTTTTCGGTTTTATACAAATGACTTGCCCTGTCAGCATTGTAGGAGTGTTCTTGGTCTTGATTAGTCTGTTGTTTATTGTTTAATTGCTTGCCTGAATTGCTAGATCCTTGATTGTGGTATTGTTTATTGCTTGATTATTAATCTAGTAACAATCTTGGTGTTAATCTCTGTTCATATGGGTTTGATTGCTGACAAGGAAGTGTTTTGGTCTTTGTTCCCTTCTTAGCTTTTTGATTGTCTGTTTTGATTGATATGTAGATGTTGCTTATCTCTATGTGTCTAATGATGGCTGATTTGTCTGAGTGCCAAACTTCCAGGAATTGTATAGTGCTTTTGAACTTGGCTTGGTCTAGAAGCTCACAGTCTCTCAGTTAAACTTATCGTGAAGTCTCTCCATGTATTGTGCATTTAAGACTCCTTTCATCATATCTTCTGCTAATTGGTATTGGACATGTAGAAGACATTGACTAAATAAATAAATGCCCCTTGTACATATTTCTGTTCTAGAACTGAGCTATAGGTTTGTTCGTGGAATCCTGCTGTTCTTAAATACAGTGAAGGACTCTATTTCATCCCATTGATAAAATAAGTTACATGACATGATTGACCTATTGCTACATTGAACTAAGTGTAGCGCTGTCTTGAGTCCTTAGCAGAAAAAATGGCTATGCTTATATTGTGCCTTAAGCGATAATGTACGTTTCTTGGTCTTGGCATGTCAACCCAGGCCCTGTATTTTTAAAACCATGATTTAGGGCTCGATGTATAGGTGCAACTAGCTTTACCTTATACCCCGCTTACAATAAAAGTAAGAAGATATACTGATTTTGGAAATGTTCTCCCAACATGACATATATGTTTTAAGTTCTTCTTAGCTAAGCTTATAAGAAAGCTGAAGTGGTGTAGGGTTTCTTGCCTAGTCCAAGTGGTTGGACTAGAAGACCTTCAAGGTTCCTTCCAACTCTATTCTATTCTATTCTATTCTATTCTATTCTATTCTATTCTATTCTATTCTAGTGAAGATAAGAGAAGGACCAGGGGAGACATGATAGCATGTTCTAGTATTTGAGGGGCTGTCACAGAGAGGAAGGGGTCAAGCTATTTTTCAAAGCATCTGAAGGCTAGACAAGGAATAATGGATGGAAACTGAACAAGGAGAGATTCAACCTAGAAATAAGGAGAAGTAAGGAGAACAACCACCAACCCATGGAACAGAAGTTGCCTTCAGAAGTTATGGGAGCTTCATCCCTGGAAGCTTTCAAGAAGAGACTGGACTGCCATCTATCAGAAATATTGTAGGGTCTCCTGCTTAGGTGGGGGTGGGGGTTGGACTAGATCAGTGTTTTTCAACCACTGTGCCACGGCACACTAGTGTGCCATGACATAGTGTAAGGTGTGCCGTGGGAAAATTATTTTATATATAGTCAATATAGGCACAGAGTTAAAAAAATTTAATATTTTCTAATGGTGGTGTGCCTCGTGATTTTTTTCATGAAAAAAGTGTGCCTTTGCACAAAAAAGGTTGAAAAACACTGCACTAGATGACCTGCAAGCTCCCTTCCAACTCTGTTAATCTGTTAATCCTCTGTTAGATGTCTTAGAGAATATTGGTAATTAGACCTAAGTTTGAAAGGACACAACTCTTCACTAACTTTAGCCAGAAACAGAAGAACCCAAAGTGGTGAACTCAAATTATGAGTTTGAGGCAAGAGGTGACCTTAAAAAAAATATGGTAGCCCTTCTTTCAATATTCATAAAATGCTATTTTGATTATTCACCCAGTAGTGAAAGTCTCTTGATATTCTAATGGGCCAAACAGCATGGACTGGTTTGACTTCTTTTCTTCAAATGCCTACCACAGCTCTTGGAAAATGCTCACCATTTCTGTCAGCCCTTTTTAATTCTCTGGCTTCCTCCTGCCCATCCAAATGAACATGGATTTGAATTTAGCTTTGTGACAATTGCACTGTTAAAAGATTAACACTGTGTTTCAGTGGTCCCCTTCAGAATTCAGCAGTAGGAATCCAGCCATCCGTGATTCAGTCTGAAGCTTGCTCAGTTTTCCCTAATCTGTTTTGATAGCTATGCCTGAAGACTCCTGGTGATGTTTAAAGGATTCTGTTGAAAGCCAAACTACATGCAATTGGGAAGTCATCCAGCAATTTCATTGAACCCAGGAAGTGCAAACAATTCTAATTTGAAGCCATACATTGAAATAATTGGTGGATATTCAATAAATATTGAAGAAGCAAATTCATTCCAGCTTGTGCCTTTTCCCCCCCTCATGGAACATTGAAAACCTATTTGAAACACATTTATTTAGATCCCAGTGGACATAACCAGTTAGGAGATTATAATCTCCAAATGTAATTTTATTAAACTAAAGGTGCCCATTGAAGAATTATCTGAGCTTTTTAAAGTAACTTCATAGGTACTAAAATGCAGCAGTACATTGTAAGCAGGTTTGTTTGAGGCTGAAAAAAAGAAATTTGGCTTTTAATAATCAACTACAAGCTTAAATTCTTTCCAGTAAGTTTAGCACCTCTCAATTATCAACTCAGTCAATGTAGAAATGCAAAATTTGAACAGAATTTGCACATTCATTCCTTTTATATACTGTATATTATCCCATCTCATATGACTCTGAGTGGCTTATAAAGTTAAAAAGCCCCAAAACAATACAGAAATAAACCAAAAACATACATATGTAATATTAAAAACAATTACAACATAAAGATATAGTCAGCAGGAGAGTATATGGCAAATTATCTCTGAATTTTAAAACAGTAGGCAAAGTGTTTTATTTGAAACTGCCAAGTGGAATTGTCTGAATTAAATATCACATATCCTGGTGAATTTTTTATTCTTTCCCAACTGTTTTTTTTTTTTTGCCTATTTAACTACTCTTGGTTAGAGTAATGAACTTTAAAGTTTTATCATCCATAGTCTTAGAAAGTAGCGTAATGTTCCATAGGACTGGAAGTCTGGACTTGTATATTTGGTAAAGTATAAATTGAGATGTAATACTACTTTATTGCATAGTTTTATTTTCCCAAGACATTTTTGCCACCTCTATTTCAGTGTTATGAGCTAGTAGAACTGACCCATTATCTCTCTTTTATTTTGGCAGTTACATGTTCAAAATGTTCCCCTGAGCAGGCCAAATTTTGTACTATTTCTTGGAGAATCTGCCAAATGATCCTTTCAGATTTGGCCCAGTTATGATGTAACTGGGGCCCAAATGTGATTTGGCTTATGCCAATGTGCTTGTGATATTTCTTCATTACTTGTTATCGTCTGTCTGTCTGTCTCCCTCCCTCCCTCCCTATCTATCTATCTATCTATCTATCTATCTATCTATCTATCTATCTATCTATCTATATATATATATATATATATATATATATATATTTGTATCCTACCTTTATTAGTTTTGCAAATAACTCAAGACGGTGAAGATACCCAATACACCTTCCTCTTCCTATCTTACCCCAACAACAGATCTGTTACGTGGGTTGAGAGTAAGGGACTGGCCCCATGTTTATGCCTAAGGATGGACCAGAACTCACTGACTCCTGGTGTTTGAGCCAAATTTACCCAGCAGATTTTGATGCCTAAGGCAAGACTAGAACTCATAATGACCTGTTGATTTGCCCAAAGTCACCTGGCTGGCTTTCATGGCTAAAGTGGGGCTAGATTTCACCGTCTCCTGCTTTCTAGACTGGTGCCTGCACCACTAAACTAATCTGATTCTTTTTTTTTTAAATTCTGGCCTATTTTAGTTTAGTTTTTAGTTTATCCTGGGCATAGAGATGTCTCGAGCAAACCACAATTTTGTCAGAGTGAGGAAATCTGCATTATGATACCATGATATAAAGTCTACTCACTACATATTTGTGTGCAACATTGTGATCCCTGGAAGAAATGTTCATTATTTGTCCCCTATAGATACAACATAGAAGCCCATGATTTCCCCAAAACTATAATAAAACATGTATGCGGGTTTGTGTAAGTATATACATATTTGCACACATACCTATTTATTTGATATGCATATGTTTTCCATGCATAATATCCATAGTCACAGTCTTCCTGTAATTCCGCCTTCCTTCAGATCTGACATATTCCATTAAAACTTTGAAATGCCACCTAAGTGATAATGGCACAAAATCTCTTACATTAAACTCTACATGGTTTTCTTTTTTTTAACTGCAAAAAGAGGAAAATGTAATGACATTAGATGATTAAAGACAACCAAGGGAAGGAAACATGCTAATAAAGGACAAAGCAAGTTCAAGTAATTGCTTTGAAGCCTGGCTGTTTCACTAATAGGCTGAATCTTTTACGAGCAAAATTCTATCCTGATATAGAAAACGAAAAATAATATCTAGTCTCTGGAGTTTATATAAGCCATTCCAATCCGTTTTCTCATGCTGAGGAGCACATTCTTTTAATGGGCACTAGCAATTGAGTCCTGGATATTGAATTCCTACTCTTCTGTAGGATTAATGGGTTTTTACTTCACCAATAATATAGACAACATATATCCACACACATATATACAGAGAGAAAGAGGGAGGGAGGGTGGGAGGCACCCCCTAAACACAAAGCTCTGTTTAAGTAATGCCAGCATGACTTTCAGAGATGGCATTGATTTGTAATGTCAAGTGAGAGTTTAAATTTCCCAGACACTAAATTTATATAGGCACAGAAGAAACAAATAATTTACCCCCAATAAACTTGCCATATTTTCTGCATGAGTGCTAAGGATCACAACAAGTGTCTTAGTATGTTTCAGGAATACTAAACAAGGCAAAAACACTTCAGAAGTGACAGAATACAAGGAATAAAACCATATATTTCTCAAGGGAAGTTGCACCAGGGACTCCGGTAGATAAAATTTTGGTTTAGAGTCAATTACTTCCCGCTGTTTAGTGAACAGAAATGTTTCTCTTATGTTTATTATCTTCATATCTTTTACAAGCAACCTTACAATCTCTCTAGAATCTTAAATATAATACCAAGGTGGGAAAAACTGGATAATTCCAAAATTAGAGTTAAGAATTCAATGAGTGAAATCTCCAAGAAGTATATCACTTTGTCCCTGTTATATTACACTCCCAGTAAGACAATGATATGATCCACATTTTTATTGTTGTGTTGTACTATTTATAAAAGGGATGTGGTGGCTCAGTGGCTAAGATGCTGAGCTTGTTGATCAGAAAGGTCGGCAGTTCAGCGGTTCAAATCCCTAGTGCCGTGTAACGGAGTGAGCTCCCTTTACTTGTCCCAGATTCTGCCAACCTAACAGTTCGAAAGCACGTAAAAAATGCAAGTAGAAAAATAGGAACCACCTTTGGTGGGAAGGTAATAGCGTTCCCTGTGCCTATGGCATTTAGTCATGCCGGCCAGATGACCACGGAGATGTCTTCAGACAACGCTGGCTCTTCGGTTTGAAACAGAGATGAGCACCGCCCCCTAGAGTCAGGAACGATTAGCACATATATGTGAGGGGAACTTTTACCTTACTTTATGATTTATTGCTGACTGAGCATTGGTCTCTGCTTGGGGATTTCTCATCCACTAAGAATTTCTACTAGGAACAAAAGTACTTTTGTAACACAGGGAGCTTCTTGGCTGATATCAAAAACTCAAGCAGGTTGGACTTTGTTGACCATTACATGGAAGACGAAGAAGGTGACCCAAGAATTTAAGCAATACTACAGATTAAGATGGATGTTGAAATAAAGCTAAAGTCCTAGAATTAAACTATTTCTGTGCAATCACCAAGAAAGCTGGTATATGGTTGCATCTCTGTGTCCATTTCAACTCAGAGCTGATTTTACCTATACTATTATTAACACTGTGTAGAGGCCTGTTTTGTTAGCTTTCCCCCCCCCCCCAATATCTATTGGATGACACATAAATAATGTATAAACCTAACCTTCCTATGCACTCGGTGCACAATCTGCACCATCATGGTTAGACCTCGCAATTGCAGAAAAACAGCAACGCCTTTTAGTTTGATAAGATAATGTCTTCTGTGTTTTGAAATGTGGGATGCAAAATCATTTGAAATTTTTTTTTTTAATCCAATACCTGGCAACGATTCCTGAGTGGAATAATCAGATTTAAATCTACCTCACACAAGCAGAATCTATCTACTTTCTAAATACACTACACATTTATCCCTGAGGATTGTTTACTTAAGGGGGCGCATATTTGCTAAGCATTTTCATTACCTACAGGATTTCTCTTTCCATTATGAGGCTGCTGATATAATTGAGGGAGCCAGTTTAATGTAGTGATTAAGGTGCTGGATGAAAAGAAAGGAGATGCTATGTTTTAGTTTGGCCTTAGGCAGAAAAGCCAGTAGAAGTCTTTCTTTTCTTAGCCACAGGAAGAAGACAAATCATTTCTAAAATGGTGCCTAGAACCAGCAGTGACAACAACAACTTTTCATTTGCAAATAGTGAGACATCCATTGGTGTCCTCGTTCCTCCACCTTATATTTTTAAAAATCTGAAAGTTTAAAAGACTATTGCAATATCTACACGGGTGAGCTTCAAAAATTATAGCTAGGGGTTCTCTGCCCTGTTGCTGGGTCGGCCTCAGATTCAGCCTGTAAATAAGGAGGGACTTTCTGACAGTGAGAACAATCAACCAATGGAACAGAAGTTGCCTTCGGAAGTTGTTGGAGCTTCATCACTTGAGACTTTCAAGAAGAGATTGGACTGCCATTTGTCAGAAATGGTGTAGGGTCTCCTGCTTGAGTGGGGGGTTGGATCTATAAAGTCCCTTCCAACTCTGTTAATCTGTTAAAATGATTTGGGAGATGGATGGGAATCCTGTAAGAAGGCAAATCAGAAAAAAATAACCAGCTAAGGGATGGAGGGAAGATGGGTCGAATGTATCTCTTAAACATCATGTGGGAGACTGTACTGATGAAGATACTATTGTAGGAAGTTAGCACCCAACCCTCTCCTAGAAGAATGAAATATTTTAGGAAATATTAAAAGAGCAGAATATTTCCCCTAAAAGGGAGGCAGAAACTCATCCCCCCATTTTTTTTAATGGACCATTAAGGCCTGGCCCAGTCTATTCTATATAATAAAGATCTACCTCCTTCAGGCAGCCATTTAATTGCCCTCCATTGCATCACCCAGCAAGATTCAACCAAAGGTAACACAGAGACAACCTACAAAGTTACCTCTGCATGGCCCTATGGGTGTCTGACAACCAATCAGAATCTAAGATCAATTTTTTTGCCCAGGATTTCAAAGCATGTAGTCCTTGTCCACCATTAAAACCATCTTTTCAAGCAGTCTCCGTGTTTCCATGTCTTTCTCCCCACTGGGAACTGAACCCATATGGATATTTCTTCCAACACTATCAAAGCACATTAGAAACCATCTTGCTATTATGGGAGTCTCTTGTCTGAGCTTTTAATCTTCCCCCCTCAACAGTTCTGGCAAAACCCCACCAAAATTACACTCAGGAACAAAATCAAGGATATATTTTGCCCTATCCAGATTGTGGCACTAAAGCTGAACGCAGCTGGGCACAGTTGGTAGGCAGAGAAATTATATTATCCTGAGGGAAGGAGAGATTCTCTCAGTTTTTCTAGGATAAAACTCTCCCTTAAAAGTAACAGAAGCAGCACCATTCCTGGGAAGAATTCTCACCTGAAAATGGGAGAGAAT
This sequence comes from Thamnophis sirtalis, assembly GCF_051295495.1. Lineage (NCBI taxonomy): Eukaryota > Metazoa > Chordata > Lepidosauria > Squamata > Natricidae > Thamnophis > Thamnophis sirtalis. The sequence goes on along the minus strand of NW_028261394.1, from coordinate 32,618,039 downwards.
GAAGATGTAAGAAGACCAGGATACTGCAGGCAGATGGAGAATCATGTCTGCTGAAAGACGAGATAACTCACTAAGCACAAAAATGGTATCTATTCTCCCACCCCCAAACCCACTTTAAAAGAATTTCTAAAGCAAATTCTCCTTCATCAAATGGAGTGAGAGCAAATAGAAAACAACCCAGAGGATGTAAGTAAATGCATTGTATATCTCTTCCACTGAAAGCAGAAGCCATTTTCACTTCCATGTACATTATTATGTTTTGTATGTGTGTGTGTGTGTGTGTGATGGAAAAAAAAATACAACTCTCAGTAGAATCTCTAAACAGAAAATTGTTTCATTACAGCCATGATTCATACTGACTTCTGGAGAGAAGGGGGAAAAGAGCTTTGAGTGAAGTTGGCCGGGAAGAGGGAGGAAGGAAAACAATGATCTTAGATTGTGAATAAGCTTTTTGAAGGACAAGATTGCTTGGCACAGAAAATTGGCATAGAGAAGTTTTCATGCCTCTCCTCTACTGAATCGTTTTCAGTAATGAAGACAAGCCATTGGGAAGCAGTTCTCTTAAATGAACAAAAAGGGATTATAATTGCAATAGTAGAAATAAAAAAAAAACTCAAGTGTGAAAAAGTCAACACTGGGACCACCATGTACCTCGCAAGGCAATGGGTTATCCTTGGTTAGATGGGCTCAAAGGGATGCTTGCTAGGTAGACATATTCCCTGGATTCTTTCAATTGGATTCCAGCAGTGACAACAGAATGACGGCTTAAATAATCCTTTTTCCAGCAATACAATTCCACAATTGTATAAACAGGCAAATTCTACAACAGAGAAAAATAGCACTGATGGTGCTCACAATGAAGCTTTGAGAGCATCAAGCACTCCACAGAAAAAAAATACTTCAGGTGTAAACCATTCCATACATTATATGCTTATTTTGCCTGGCATCATGCATATTTTTATGATATCAAAAGGAATTGCTGGACTATGTCATCAACACAATGTACAGAAAGAATCCAGACTTCTGTTTGTGGGATGCTTGGCGACCTCTGAGCTTGGTTGTTTTCTTGCAGATGTTTCATCACCCAACTAGGTAATATTATCAGTGCTGGAAAGCAGTGGGGTTTGCTCTCTGTTTACATAAAATGGTTTGCCCTGTCAATGTTGGTAGAAAACTGATTGGTTGATTCCTGAATAGAGAGCAGATCACATTCCTTTCCAGCACTGATGATGTTACCTGGTTGGGTAAAGAAGCGTCTGCCAGTTGGATAAGAAGCAAAACATCTTCAAAGAAAAAAAACAAGAAAGTCCAGTTGCCTCCTGAGAAAGCACCTTTGGGACATACCACTAAGGACTTCACAGTTCAATCCTGAGCTACCAATATTCTCTTTTGTTAGATTCTTCTTTCTTTCTAAGCCTTAAGCATACTTATTTCAAGACTACATCGAAGCCAAATTCATTCATATTGCTGTGTTTTTCCCATTTTCACAAAAAACCTTGAATTGTTGATGTGTCCACTCTTCCCTGCATTTTCAATTCGCCCTTCCTCACCTGCCTTTGTGATGTCACAATGCAGCCGAACTAATTAGCTTTCTAGCAGCATTGTGTCATCCCATCCATTGTTTGTGATTCGAAATTGGCTGCTATTACCCCTGAGATTAAAGCAAAACAGAATTCGAAGCAACAGTTGGAGAAGAAAACATCAGTCAAGTAGCACCAACCAATTTTGCCTTTTTTTACTTTTATTTTTAAGGTGGACTTTAGAAAACCTGCAGAGTCAGATTTTCAGGGCAGTATTGTCAGGACAATTTTCTACACTATAATTTAGATTAAAAAACAGATGGAAAATAAGGTTTATTATTTAGGTAGGCAATGCTTGGGGAATGACAGGTCCATTTGGCCCTTTTCTGCACTTACATTGTGAGACAAAATTGTTTATTTTTGTTAACTGAGCTGAGCCTATTTTAGGGCTTACACTGCAGTGACTGTGTCTTCTCATTTTGAAATAAACAGAAAGTAGCAGTGGGGGGAAAGCAAACTCAATATTTTGGTTGGAGGAACAAAAAAGAGATGGAAAATCACATTTTATGTTACTGGTACTACTGGTTTAGACAACAAATAGTTCCATTAAAAACACTTTATGTACTGCTAAAAATTCTAAATGTCTTTTCAACTGACATGTCTCACTGAAAATCAATTATCAGTGAACTAGCCTGATAGCTACTAACAGAAATAAAGCAGAACTTAGTTCCATGCTGGGATTCATGGAAAAAAGGACTTCTTTTTCTTCTTTCATTGTGGACAATACACTGTAATGTGACTTATTGATTGGATTACTTTATGGTGTCAACCCAGAAAGATAGATAAATAGATGGCAGGTAGGTATCTGCAGACAGATACAGACAGAGATGATTGGATGAAATAGGGTAGGGTAGGGTAGGGTAGGGTATGGTAGAGTAGAATAGAATAGAATAGAATAGAATAAGACTGGAAGGACCTTGGAGGTCTTCTAGCTCCCAGCTCAAGCAGGAGAACCTATACCATTTCAGAGAAATAGCTGTCTAGTCTCTTCTTAAAAACCTCCAGTGATGGAGCGCACACAATTTCTGGAGGCAAGCTGTTCCACTGGTTAATTGTCCTCACTGTTAGGAAGCTTCTCCTTAATTCCTGATTTGATTAGATAGATGATAGATAGATAGATAGATAGATAGATAGATAGATAGATAGATAGATAGATAGATAGATAGATAGATATGAATGGATGATAGATAGAAGTTAGATTGATGATAGGAGAAAGAAAAAAAAGAAAGAAAGAAAGAAAGAAAGAAAGATAGATAGATAGATAGATAGATAGATAGATAGATAGATTGATGATAGAGACCATGTTCCTTTTCCAAAGCTGATGACCAGCCACTTGAAGTCAGGTTCTCATCTTCTCAAAAGCCTTTTCCCACCTCTAAATTTCAGAACCCGCCTCCCACCTCAATCCAAGTTGCATTAGATGGAAAGAGAAATCCAATCAAGCTTCTCTTGAATTCAGCTTGACTCCTGGGTGACTTCGTGAAGATCTCCATGTTGTTTCCTTGGCTACAAGTAAATAGTTTGCTTAGAATTTCTCAGTGTCTTCCATCTAAGTACTACAAGGCCCAACCTTGTTTAGAGGTAGAGATCAAATTAAGCCAAATGCTGCTTTTTAAAAAAAAGATGGAGGGGATCCACTTTTGGAAGTATGCATTGGGTTTGTTTGTTCACAGGGGTGTTTTCTAGTATTAAGTTTCTCTCTCAGTTGTTTTCAGTTTTTATTTTTTTCTCAGAAATTTGAGAGTCTGCTGGCATATGGTTTTCCTCTCCAGTACTTCCTATTTGCCACACTAAGTACTGTTAATTAGGAGACATTGCTTCTGAAAAGGATTTGATGGGTTGTTATTCTTTTTCCAGCAACACCATTTCTTTCTGCTAGCAAAGGAACCTATTAGGTGGAAGTTTTATGGCGGGCTACTGGTGAAGACCTCATCAGATTAGTTTCCTACCAAAAATGCTCAGACACTTCTGATGCAACTGAATTTGCCAACCAGTTGGAAGCAAATTTCCTGAGACATATGTCAAAAAAAGCCAATCCACCAACTACAATGGTGGATTTGAAGCTGTAGGACACAGCACACCCAAAACAGGGAGAGCTTTGATTGTACGGTTGTGACACCCATGTTGAGTTTTGACCATACAGAAAAGAGCAGGCAGAATAAATGCTATTTTTAGGACCATTCTTCTCTCAATCCCCACCCCCAACCCAAATTCACTTCTGAAACATAAACTCTGAAAAGATCCACAGGTGTAGCATTTCTGATGTTTTTAGCCAGGCAACTAGAGTTGAGGGAAAAAAAGACAATTTAATAGTGGCGATACCTTTTGGTATCACTTCCTCTAGCAAGCTTAAATGTAATTTATTTGGGAACCTCCTTTTTAAAAATATAAAAAAATCATGACAAATTAGAACAGGGTGATGAATCATAACTCAGTGCCTTTTCTGAGTCTCTGGAGGATGTTGGGATTGTATACGTGGCTATAGTCATACCTGCATCTGAAATTTTTCATGGGGAAAAAAAGAGCATCAGTAAGAAAAAGGACAATTGCAGGAAGATTTCATGTGGAACAATGGAATTTAATTGGGGGCAGTAGGTTCAGAGGTATTCTGAAGACCACAATTCTTCTCCATATTATTAAGGATGATTTCATCTACTTAGGTTTTTTTTCCATAGTTCCCTGTTTATGCCATCAAGGTGGTCGGAAGTCTACAGCCCATTGCAATGTCAGAAGCTCACCAAATGTGATTTATTCCACAGATTCTGGAGTTAAGCCCAGTCGTGGCTTAACGGGGTGAACCCAGTTCCAAATTTCAGTAATAGGACAGTTCCATAGTAATCCGTCCAGAATCCGTCCAGAATCCAGTAATCAATCCAGAATCAGACAACTACAGATAATCTTCTTCCAAAGTGCTTTGGAAGAGGCAGGAGTATTTTTTAAATCTTTAGTTCTTGTTAAAAGCAGCCTTAGGATGTCATGCAAAGCTAACTAAGTGCGGCTTACTCCATAAACCATGACTTGTTCAACCAAATGGATCAAATTGCATGAGTGAGCTCTGGCTCAAGCAAACTGAGGGTTGTAAGCCCCAGTTTATGCCTTGTGCAAATCTAATCATTGTAGCTTGCACCGCAGACCATGGCTTCCGGGCGAGTCTGCCAACCTAAACTTGCTAAGATTATCTCAGGCCACCTGTGCATCAGTGAAGGCCCATCTACCTGGGCACAGGCACAGCATAATCCCTCCTCCCAGGTATGCAACATCCAGGCAGCATCCTTTCTTCCCAAATAGCGGCATCCCTTCCACACCTGTTTCTTTTCCCCCCTTCCTGCCTTTAAACTGCTCCTTTCAATCCCAAATGAGGATTATAAACACAAGGAGCATAGGAGCAACAGAACCAAAAACCACCCAATAGCATCTGCAGGCCAAACTCAATCACAGCAACCATTTTCTTTCTTCTTTTTTTCTCCCTTCCTTCCTTCTTCTTTCTCTCTTTCTCTTCCTTCCTTTCTTCTTCTTTTTCTTCCTTCCTTCCTTCGTCTTTTTCTCTTTCTTTTCTTTCTTCCTTTCTCTTTCTCTCCTTCTTCCTTCCTTTTTCCCCTTCCTTCCTTCCTTCCTTCCTTCCTTCTTTCCTTTTTCTTTCTCTCTTCTTTCTTATTTATTTATTTGCCCCCGAAATCTCTTGTCTCGGGAACGATGCGTTCAAAAACCCCGAGCGCTCGACCGAAGCCCTCAAAGTAGGCGACTGCTGTCGTCCGACCCCCCCACCCCCCCCAAAAAAAACCCGCCCCCGGGGAGTTTACAAACCCGAGCTCGAGAGAAAATAAAATAAAATAAAATCGTCTGCGCGTCTACGTCATGGGATACGCACACGCCCCGAGCCCCTGCCAGCCCGGCACCTCCGCCGCGCGCGCCTCTCCATCGTATTGGGTGGCGGGGGGGGGGGGGGAGACGGACCCAATTGGTCTGCGGGCGAAGCCGGCCGGCCAAAAACAGGCGCGCTCTCGTCCTCCGGCTCCCCCTCCCGGCGCGCGCGCGCGGCCCCGTCCCCTTAAACGCGGCTCTCCAGCCCCTGCGCCTTCTTCTGCCGCCGGAGCAGCGCCATGGCCAAGGAAGGAGCCGGGAAAGCTGAGGAGACGGAGCAGATGATCGAGAAAGAGGCTCCCGAAGGCGGCGGCAGCGGCAACGGAGAGAGCGGCGGCAACAACAGCGGCGGCGGCGGCGGCGTCCCGAAAGCCGGGGATGCCAAAGAGATGCGAGCCGTGGTGCTCTCCGCTTTCGGGGGCCTCAACAAGCTCCGGGTGTCTAAAAAAGTGATGCCGGAGCCTCAGGAAGGAGAGCTGAAGATCCGCGTGAAAGCCTGGTCCAGTATTCTGGTTTTCTTTAAAAAACAACATTATTGTTATTATTTTTAATTCTTCTAGTTAGCCGGCGGTCGTCTGGAAGCATCTCCCTGCCTTCTCCCTTCCTTTCATCCATCCATCCATCCTTCTTCCTTCCTTCCACCCATCCTTCCTTCTTTCCTTCCTTCCTTCCTTCCTTCCCTTCCTTCCTTCCTTCCTTCCTTCCTGCTTTCCTTCCTTCCTTTCCTTCCTTCCTTCCTTCCATCCATCCATCCATCCATCCATCCATCCATCCTTTCTGCCTTTGGATTTGATGGGCAAACAGGCTTCTTTGGGGAAGGGAGGCTCGCCCATCTGAGGCAGAGGCACTGGAGACGCCTTAACTCCAATATAAGTAAATGAGTAAGCAATCAAGGGGGTGGACCCGTCCCCCCAAAAGAATCCTGCTCCCCCCTCTCTTCCTCCAGCTACTTTGTGCAAAGTTCCAGCTCAATCTCCAAAGGGGGGGAGGGTGAATTCAACAGGGAGCCCCCCCTTCCACCCTCTCTTTGTCCTTGCAATTGGTGCCTTCCTTAGCCATCATGGAGAAAGAACCTTAAAAAAATAACAACAGTCGGAACAAACAGGCTTATTCCCAAGTTATGGAGTATTTTGGTTGGAGCTTTGGAAGAGCAGGCTTCAGGGCTTTGACTCAGCAACAAATGCAGCTCTGTCATCTTTGGTAGGAAAATGTGCACAAAGATTGCAAGCGAAAATGAAGATCTTTTTTCTCTCTTTTTTTTTCATTTCTCTTCCTCTTTTCATCTCCCTCCCCCCCCCTCTCTCCTCCTCTCTCCTCCCCCCCTTGCCCCCATCTCCAGGGGTGCTCAATAATAGGGTGGCTGTGAATCTGAAGAATGTGAATCATTTTTGGTTTTTTTCCAAAAGACCACTGTATTAGAAGCCCTTTCCAAGTTTTTTCCCCAAACAGAGGGACCAGAAAGCTTTCCCCAAATTGGCCTGTTTTGGTCCTTTTGGGGCACTTCCCATTTCTCTTACATCTGCAGTCTGTGTAGCTGTTGACACTGCTAGATAAGGGACCAATTGCCTCGCCTTCTGATAGCCTCAAGTTCTTTTCTTTGGTCAAGCTCATGAATAAATCCTCTTTTCCCCAACTGTTCCCCTGCTCCTATGCTTAATCCCCTTCTATTTTCTGCCTTCTGGCTAATTTTGTTTTCCCTGGAAATCCTCTGTTAGAAGGATGCTGGTGACAGTTAGACCTACAGCTCCTACAAGCTGAAATTACTCAAGGCCAGGAAAACTTTGTTGAGCTATTGAGAGCTTAGGCAAACTGTGGGTAAAAGGTTGGGTTGGGCTTTCTAAAAGTGAGTAGTAGAAATCAGAAAGAAGGATGAAGCAGGATTGGGAAGGCCATGCTCCTTCTTCTGGAGCTCCTTAGCTTACCTGAAGGAAATGCACATATTTAAGTGAAGAGTAACTTACTCATTGTGAGGCTGAAGGTAAAGGTCCTTGAGTTGTGCTTGACTCTGATGACTCCCTGGAATCTTGCCGTTTTTATGGTGCAATATGGGAGTAGTTTGCTGGTATCTTCTTCCTGATTATTTTAATCTGCTCAGTGGCCCTGAAATTCCTTAGGATACATAACTAACTAATCCTCCTGTCTAGGTAATAGTTATGTTCAGTGCTGCTTAAGAGAGCCGAGGTGGCGCAGTGGTTAAATGCAGCACTGCAGGCTACTTCAGCTGACTGCAGTTCTGCAGTTCGGCTGTTCAAATCTCACCGGCTCAGGGTTGACTCAGCCTTCCATCCTTCCGAGGTGGGTAAAATGAGGACCCGGATTGTTGTTGGGGGCAATATGCTGACTCTGTAAACCACTTAGAGAGGGCTGAAAGCCCTATGAAGCGGTATATAAGTCTAACTGCTATTGCTATTGCTTAGCTTCCTAGCCCAAACAAAGTTAAGTTGTTGCCATCTACTTGAAAGTGCAATGTTTTCCATAATCTGTTCATGTCCAACTCAACCCAACTCATGGGGACCAGCTACACATGCAGTTTTGGCAAGAGGCAACCGTCATTTACATTGAGTCCATTTACATTGGGATGCTGTGGCTCAGTGGCTAAGACACTGAGCTTGTTGATCAGAAGGTTGGCAGTTCAGCGGTTCCCGTTATTTGTCCCGGCTTCTGCAAACCTAGCAGTTCGAAAGTACATAAAATGCAAATATAAAAATAGGGACCATCTTTGGTGGGAAGGTAACAGGGTTCCGTGCACCTTTGGCGTTTAGTCATGCCAGCCACATGACCACGGAGATGTCTTCCGAGAGTGCTGGCTCTTCGGCTTTCAAACGGAGATGAGCACCACCCAGTAGCATCATGAACGGCTAGCACACATGTGCGGGGGAAACTTTTTACCTTTAACTGTCATTTGCTACTGCCTCCTCCTAAATGAGCTTTCTCATTTAGCTGGTTTTTTGTGAAAGTCTGTCATCTAAGGACTAACCAGGCCCAATCCTGCTTACCTTCTGAGCGGACAGAAAGTAGGTCAAGGGTGGATTGTTGCTTAGTTTCTTCTGAAAGTTATGTGACTGTATGAACTGAAACGTACTTTAGCCAGAAGTCATGGGACTTACCCTGTTGGAACATTTTTGTTTCTTTCCCAGTTTAAAAAAAAAATTAAAAGAGATTAGAGCGGTACAGTATATGTTTGTTGCATGGAATCTTTCTCCGGCTTTAAATGGTTGGTCTTAACTGTTTTAACATCTTGGGGGTTTTTTTGATGTTGTGTTTGTTGTTAAATCAGCAGGGTATATTTACTGCTGCTCCACAAGGCCATTCCAAACAATGAGGATAATTGGAAGGGAAGAGAACTAGGAAGTGGCACAATAAAAAAGTGGTTTAGAATTAACAATCAACCCATCTCTTCCATCTTTCTGTTCCAGATTAAAACTGTCTTTTCCTAATGAAGATGTAGAAGGATGGGAGTTTGCTCTATTGGTCAAATCTTTATTATCATTGGCTAAGATGCTGAGCAGAAAGTTAGCAGTTCGGCAGTTCAAATCCCTAGCGCTGCATAACAGAGCTCCTGTTACTTGTCCCAGCTTCTGCCAACCTTCTGCTTTTGAACTAGCAGTTCAAAAACATGTAAAAATGCAAAAATGCAAGTAGAACAAATAGGGACCACCTTGGTGGGAAGGTAATAGTGTTCTATGTGCCATTTAATCAAGCTGGCCACATGACCATAGAGACGTCTTCGGGCAGCTCTTTGACTTTGAAATGGAGATGAGCACCGCCCCCTAGAGTCAGGAATGACTAGCACATATGTGCAAGGGGAACCATTAGCTTTACCTTAGACTAGCATGAGGAAAGTGGGATACAGAAATTATTTTTAAAAAAATTTAAAAAATAAAAATAAAAATTACATAGAATATATATATATATATATATATATATATATATATATATATATATATATATATATATATATATATATATATAAAGTGTCTGTGTGTATAGATACATACACACACATATACATACATATACATACATACACATACATATACATACATATACATACATACACATACATATACATACATATACATACATATACATACATATACATATACATCCATCCATCCATCCATCCACACACACACACACACACACACACACACACACACAGCATGCACCCATATAGTACATACACACAAAAATCTACAAACTATAAGGAGGAGTAAAAACATTAGACAAATACATAAAAATTAATATATCCCTAAATGTATAATAATTCAAAGTACTCTTGAGTAACAATTTAAATACTCGTTAAGGCTAGTTTGAAACCCAGGTCATTATTTGCGGGATTTTGAGCACTGTTGCCAACATTGTGTTGTAGCAGGTTTGGGGTTTGCAATTTGCAGAGAAATATAAAATTATCATGTGCGTCCTTGATATTTATGCAATGATGGTGAAATAAGGCTGCATGTTTTCATGTAATATCTGATTAAGTGATTAGAAGTGCATGTTTCCCAAATGGCTGGAAAGAAGTGTTGGCCATCACAATAAAACGTACTGCAGAAGTTTCAGTTCAAGAATCCAACTAATTTGGCCTATTTCAGACGTGTTCTATTTTTTCTTTCAACCTCCAGATTTTCAACAATTAATCAGCATGCTGTGAATGTGGAGTGTATCCATCTTTATGGATATTCTTTTGGGGGTTCCACATTGTTTTGGAACCTTGACCAAGAGTTTCACAGTGTCTTTTTGTGTTTCTCTTATGTTCTTGGATGTGCACACGTGCCACCTCCTATATGTTCTTCCCATGACGTATGTGTGACTATCCTAGAAATTCAAAACAGAGACATAGGAATTGTTTGGCCAATGAGCTATTAATAGGCTGTAATACCTCTTTGATCTGTAGCAAACATACAATATGTACACTATAGTTTCAGTTAGGTGCATGTTTCAAAGAACAATTCAAAAAGTTAATTCATTCTACCAGATTTTAGGGAAATGATCTCCAGAGGTAAGGCTGAGTCCTAGAAACCCTAATCAATTTGGGCCCTGGTTAAAAACATTTTGGTAAATCACAGGTTTATTAGGCTATGGTATAAGGACGTGGTGACTCAGTGGCTAAGATGCTGAGCTTGTCAATCAGAAAGGTCGACAGTTTGGCCGTTCAAATCCCTAGCACTGCTTAACAGAGAGAGCTCCCATTACTTGTCCCAGCTTCTGCCAACCTAGCAGTTTGAAAGCATGTAAAAATGCAAGTAGAAAAATAGGAACCATCTTTGATGGGAAGGTAGCAGGGTTCCATGTGCCTTTGGCATTTAGTCATGTCGGCCACATGACCACAGAGATATCTTTGGACAGCACTGGCTCTTTGAAATAGAGATGAGCACTGCCCCCTAGAGTCAGGAACGACTAGCACCTATGTGCGAGGGGAAGCTTTACCTATGTTTTAAAGCATATGTTAGTAGAGTGAGCAGGAGTTGGAGCTCTTTATGAAGCCACAGATTTTTCAAAACAATATGCAGAGAAGTGATTCAAAATGTCCTCTCAAGGCAGAGCTTCAAAAGCTAAAACAACAACAACAACAACCAAACACCTCTGCAGCTTAAACTGGGGAATCCACCAGAGATTTGAACATCTCTGATACTCAGTCCAAATACCCTTTTCAATCCAAGGGTAAGACAGTAGTGGGTATGGCTGAGAAAGACTAATCTATTATTTAAAACATTTCACATGTTTGAAAATGGAGTTTCCCATATAGCCCATCCATGCATGAAATGCCCACATGCATCAGACGTCCACAGACAGAATTTGGAGCTGCATCTCCTGACATCATTACCGTGTCCTGATAGCAAATATAACTTTGTACTGTCACCTTGCATTGGCATCCATGCTGAAATGAAATTCCAGCCGAGAAGCACTCATGGATGACTGAATATTGATGCTCTGGCAGTATAAAGGTAGAAAACGTTTCAGTGAAGATTTGGCATGAGGAAGGCATCACTTGCAAAGCATTTTCCAACCAAGTTCAAGAAATGGAAATAACTCCTGTGTGCCACTAGGTCAGAAAAATCACATTTCTGCTATCCACGTCTGGCTCCTGTTATACAAAAGCCCTGGCATTTTTATCGGAAGAAAAAAAAAATCAAGGTGAAATGCTGCAGTGCTTATTTTAAAAGACTTTAACCTTGAAAGAAACATTAAGGCATCTGTTTAGTGGAAACAATTAGTTGTATTGTGAAGGACCAGGCATACATTGGATTTTGTGGCTTATTTGAAATCTGCCTAGTTTTACTGAATCCCCAGAATTCTAGAATTTTCACTCAAAGTGTGAATAATCAGCTCAAAACATGTATTTAATGTCAGGGTTCCAAATAGCATCCAAAATTAAACCAGAGTCTGAGGCAAAGTATTGCTCAAGGTTCCAATTTATTAAGAGAGCCATGATGGCACATCTGGAAAAACCCAAATCTGAAAGCTTCCCGGGTTTTCCCACCTAGTTGAAAGTTCAAGATCTTGCCCCCAAGTCCATCACATGGTCCAACCTCCCACTGCCATGCTGGCAGTGCCACCCATCCAGTTCCAGTCAGGTCCAGAGGTGCAAAGACAAAGGATGACCTTGACTTTCTAGAAAGAATTTTGTTATGCCTACAACGCATCTCACTTCTCCAATCCCCCCTCCAATTTTTCCACAATAGAAATTGCATAGTAGAATAATAAAAAGGGCAGGCCAGAGATCCAAAAGAAAAGATGGCTGCAGGCCTGACATTTAATACATTTTGCAAAGAGCCAAGCTCTCTTGAGAAGTCTACAATGTTGAGAAAAGTGGAAAGAATAATAATGAGAGGGCAGCCAACATCAAGATCAATGTACTTGATTGTAGTAGTTTGGCAATAAGGGTGTCATTGAAAGAGTTGAAGGACCAGGCTGGGGCAAGAGCCTCTTGGAGAAAGTCAACCTATGTACAATCACAAGAACGGATGCTAACCTGGTGGCATATAATCAACCCAGGATCGTGGATTATGGGCATTGTAGTCCAAAACACTTCGAATGTATAGTTTGTCTACCCTTGGGGACGGAGGTGAATGCAATCTGATTTTGGATGGTATTACATTTCATTCCGCATTAGAAATGGTAGCTGTCTGTCATTGTCTAGCATCTATATTATGGCAGCCTTCCTTTCCATTGCTGCAGAGTGGAGTTGCTTTGCTTTACGCAGTCCTTCATATTCTACTGATCTTCCTTATAAAATAAATTCTGTAACACTAAGCATCGTATTACTGTTTACCAAAGGCTTATGTTTGGTGGGGGGAAGCAATGAGCATGGGTTAGAGAAGAGTATGATTCTTCTCCTTTTTACTCTAATGCACGTCTAATTCAATAATCTGTCAAGAGTTCTCTATTTCACCATCTCAGGGTTTTTATATATTGGAGTTAGCCATTAAGAGTATTTTCTTTCTTTCTGCTAAAAATGTTAACTCAGAAGGAGTAGGAGCACAGAGAAAGAGACAAAGAGAGAAGGAGTCTAACTGGAATGTAGGAAATCTTTAAAAAGCACATCAACAAAAAATAATGAGGCAGCGTTCACCAGTTTGAAGCCCTTTTCAGCAAATGAGGCTTAAGTACCCAAAGAATAACATTTTTGTCTTTCAATAAAGCAAAACACGAACAGCTTAGCTTCAGAAAAAAAATTTCCCCAGCGCTGGGGATAACCATTGTCTTATTTCCACTAATTTAGGGTTAATTATTTAGGGTTTGTCTTATTTAGGGTTAATAGGACACAGTGGTTCAGTGGCTAAGACACTGAGCTTGTCGATCAGAAAGGTCGGCAGTTCGGTAGTTCGAATCCTTAGTGCCACATAACGAAGTGAGCTCCCGTTACTTGTCCCAGCTTCTGCCAATCTGGCAGTTCGAAAGCATGTAAAAATGCAAGTAGAAAAATAGGGACCACTTTATTGATGGGAAGGTAACAACATTCCATGCTCCTTTGGTATTTAGTCATGCCTGCCACATGACCACAGAGACGTCTTCAGACAGCGCTGGCTCTTCAGCTTTGAAACTGAGATGAGCACCACCCCCTAGAGTTGGGAACGACTATCACATATGTGTGAGGGGAACATTAACCTATTTAGTGGGAATTGAAAAACTCAAGGACTGAACTGGGTTATTCAGATATCTTTGTCCAAAATTCCACACAGGTTTTGAAGGTTGCCATGATTGTTATAGACTGTATATTACAGAAATCCAGGGAAACTGGTGTGACAAGGAAGTTTGGTAGTCCTCAATTTATGACCACAAAACTCAATTGCTAAGAAAGACAGTTCAGTGAGTTACGTCCCATTTTTGGCAGAGTTACTAAGGCAGTTGTTAAGTGGCTCATATAGTCGTTAAGCAAATCTTGATTCCCCCGCATGGACTTTGCTTGTTGGAAGCCATCTGGAAAGTGTGCAAGTAGGGATCATATGATCCCAGGATCCTGAACCTTCATAGGTACATGCCAGTTGCCATGTGCCCTAAAATTTGATCATGTGACTGTAGGGATCTGCAATGGTCATTGAAAACTTGTCATAAGTCATTTTTTTCCAGTATCATTGTTAACGTTGAATGGTTACTAAATGAATGCTTATAAGTTGAGAACTACTCGTAATACGTTCATGATAACCAATTTGATTAATAGTCTGGAGCTCATGGATGAGCTGACACCACCTTTTTGAAAGATATTGGACCATGGGGAGCAATCAAAAGTTACCAGTATTTGTGGGAAATGAATGTTATGTTTCATTTTTTAAAATTGCATGCTACATTAATATGGAATTGCATAATAGCTTCCTTAAAAATCAAACCACTTGCAAACTCCTCACCCTGCATTGTCAGTTTCTACTCAGTTGTAAACTGAATGGGTTCATTTTTGCAAAGTCCTAATATTTGAATATTATTTTCCAAAGCAGCATAAACAAAGGAGTTTTTAGCTGTAGACAAAGGAAAGCTATGTAACCTGAGTTTTTCCTAGGAATATCCCAAAAGATGAACAGTGAACTCAGCTTGGGTGAGGGTGGGAAAGAAAAGAAATCTCTTATAAAGAGCATTTTGGGTTTTGGTCACTAAAATATGGTTGTGAATGGCGTGATAGATTGTGTTTATCAGCTACCTTGGAATGCAGGCCTTCATATCTTCCTTTCTTATTTTTTCCCCTTACAGTGGCTTAAATTTTATTGATCTGATGGTTCGCCAGGGGAACATTGATAATCCACCTAAAACACCACTTATACCTGGATTTGAATGCTCTGGAATTGTAGAAGCTCTGGGTGAAAATGTGAAAGGCTATGAGGTAATATGATAGTGCTTGAGAACAAAACAAGATACCCTTAAGCCATGATAAAGCAGTGGTTCTCAACCTGTGGTCCACGGACCCTATGGGGGGGGCACAATGGCATCAAAGGGGGGGGTCCATAAAGGCTTGAAGAAATGTCATGATTTGAATCTTGAGTTAGGTCTTGTGGATCTTTGGCCATGGTTCATGGCCACAAAAAGTATTTAAAGGGGTTTGTGGTGAAAAAGGTTTTAAGAACCACTGTTATAAACAATAACATGGTCTGTTTGGGTTTTATTATGTAATGTATGTACTTAACTATTGCTGATTTGTGTTATGTGCAGACTGTCATTTAAATATCCTGGCATGCTACAGTGTCTTTCCAATGTTGAATTCTAACGTATTGTGAATTTCAAATGGTGGTAGAGCACTTGATGATTAAATGGACTTGTTCATAGCTCAGGTTGTACCATAAAATGGTTTGTTTGCTTTGGGATTAGAATAGGTTGGACTAGAAGACCTCCAAGGTCCCTTCCAACTCTGTGATTGTATTGTATTGAATTACATATCCCCATTCTAATTTGTGTTCTATATCTACCAGGAAACTGGTTTTAAAATGGCTGGCGTAGAAATACGTCTAAATATAGCAGCTATATAAATATATATAAATACAAAAATAGCAAATGCGCAGCAGCAGTGGTATAAAAGCAGTTTTAAAAGGCATCATAACATAATTCTCTCTTGAAAAAAAAAACAAAATTCACATTAGGAACACTATTGGTGATGTAACCAAAACAACATTTCCTGCATAGGAGAAGATGTGCAGTACTGCAAAACAAACAAATCATCACCATTATCATCATCATCATCCCTTAATGACAATAGTTATGCTTGGTCCTAATAGAATATACACTCCTCGAGGGCAAACTGAGTAAGATGAAAAGCAAAATCAAATAGGGTGAAGTTCTCCGTGTGAAACATGAAGACTTAAGTGTTCTGATTCAGGCTTCCTTAGAAAGCAAGAAGTAAAGTCTTGCTCCTGACAAAACCCATTTTATTTACATGACTGTGAATTCCTTTCATTCACAGCAGTAGTGGGTTTCAGAAATTTTTGGAACCTACTTTGTGGGTGTGGCCTCCTTTGTGGGAGTGGCTTGCCGGCCATGTGTTCTCTCTCTCTCTCTCTCTCTCTCTCTCTCTCTCTCTCTCTCTCTCTCTCTCTCTCTCTCTCTCTCTCTCTCTCTCTCTCTCTCTCTCCCCCTCTCTCTCTCCTTCCCTTTGTCTCTCTGTCCCTTTTTTCTTTTTTTCTTCCATCTCTCTCTCACTCTTTTTCTTTCTTCTTTCTTTCTTTCTTTCTTTCTTCCTTTTTTTCTCTTTCTCTCTCTCTCTCTCTCTCTGTGTGTCTGTGTGTGTGTGGCAGTGATGGGTTTCAAAAAATTTTTGAACCTCTTCTGCAGGTGTGGCCTGCTTTCTGGGTCCACTGGTGGAACCTCTTCTAACCGGTTCGGTAGATTTGATGAACCGGTTCTACCAAATAGGTGCGAACTGGTAGGAACCCACTCTGATTCACAGCCAGCAAAGAGTCTTTCAGAGGAATGTTTATCCACACGCACCTTATCTCGTTTGGAGCGCTGCCAGATAACTAGAACACAGGACAAAGCAAAACTTGGCACAGAATCACAAACAGAACTTTCCGGACCAAATGAACAAATTGTTTCCTGCAAACCCCACTCCCCATTCACTCCTCTTTTGTTTCCTATGGGAGGGGCCAATCACCTCCAAGGTGTGGCTTTACTTCTAAGTTGACCCTGCTTTCTTAGAAGTTCTTATCTTCTAGCAGCTCTGCACATGCACACACTGGGAACAGGCTCCAGCTGTTCTTCTGCCTCGCTGCTGTCTAGCTCCCTCTCTGCCTCCGACACAGAGCCTTCGTCTGAGTTTTCCTCAGTCCCCAGGATTGGCCCCTGTTCCTCCCGAACCTCCTCACTGTCCGACTCTGCTGCCAGCTCTGCTGGCTGGCGGCAGGCCACAACACTAAGATACTGCAAAGGTGGTTCTCAAATTTATAACCTACCAAGTCATTTTTTGTAAAAAAAAAAAAAAAAAAAAAAGATACTTAAAGGAAGGAGTGCAATATACAGGTGTCATCTGACAAGAACTTACCACTCCCATCTTACTTCAGAAGATGTGGGATGGTAACAAGGGAGGCAAGAGCAAACTAGATGGACAAATGTGGGGAGGAAGAAGAGAAGGAGGGAGTTGACTTGCCTGTGACCCAGAAGAGTAAAACTCCACCTCCATTGTTGTAAACCCTGCAGAAGATCAGCTGACTTAACCTGGACAGTGTTGAAGTTTGTCAGCAGTGTTGGCCGGATCCTCCTTGGTGCTGAAGGGAGATGACTGGAAATGATTTCCAGGACAGTGGACAATGGCATTCACTGGGTTCATGCAAGATATTCTAGGTGACTGGCCAAGTTAGCCTTGCTCCCTCTTCTTCCAAGGGCACCTTAAGTAGATGCCTGCTTAGAGAGGTGATGACAGGATCCATGGACCCTATGCAGGCTGATGCCCAATGGAATTAGTAGGAAATGCCACATCTGGAATTTGAGGGATTCACATTAAGCAAGGGTCCTTGCTTGCTTCCACATAGTCATCAGCTTCAATGATTCCAGCTGCTCTCCACACAAGAAACATCCACAGCCATCCCTGCTTCTAAGAGCCTTATATAAAACCCCAAATGTAGTTATGTAAAGTTCATCTATTTAATATTTGTGTACTTATTGCCCTTATTTTCTTCATCCTTGACTCATTAGAGATTTCATTGTTAAGGCCTTTGGTCTTTTGAGCTAGTCTCAAGTAACATTCATGGCAATCTGAGTTTGAGATTCCAGCTGAAAAGGAAAAGCAATAATTTCTTTTGGGCTCTAAATCTGTTTTTCTTTGAAAATACAATGAGAAATAACCCAGGGCTATTCAGACAATCAGAAGATAACTGCATTTACCTCTGTGCAGACTGCAGTCAAGACAGTAACTTATGAATTGTTAAACTGTCTACTATATCACCCTTAGTATTTGGCACGAATAAATTTTACTTGTCTTGCTGAGCAAGAGGCTGCAGACTTCCTCCTAAAAAAATTAAAAGCAAGCAACCCTTTAAAATATTGCCAACATTTCAGCAATAGTTATGGATTGTAGAATTTGAATGCTGCCCTCTTTTTATTATTTATTGTTTTAAGGTTGGCTTACCATATATAGTCTTACATTTACAATATATTTGTGTTTTATTGGTCTGGGACTATAATCAGTAAACATAACCAGCCAATCTGTGAATGGAATAGTCTTCCACCTCAGCTGTCATTCAATGCCTGTGTCCATCCCATGCTCTCAAAATTTCCCATGCAAAGATTGGGGTTGTAGAAAAAGCTCAATGAAATTTGCTTGTTTGTGGCTTAGCTGTTTTGTTCCAAAGTTGCTTTTCCAAGATGCTTTATCTTGTTGGGTTTTTTGTCTTTAAAAACATTTTGCTTTTCATCCAAGAAGGTTCTTCAGTTCAATCCAGAACTGAAGAAGTTTCTTGGGTGAGAAATGAAACATTTTCAAGCAAGATACACCAAGAAAGTCAAGTTGCCTTTTGGACACCCATGATCTGGATGATTGAGAATTTCCATAGACATTTAGCAAGTTTTCTAAACTCAGTCAACTGTAGTTAAACTCAAACAGCTGAAGTTCATTCTTCTTAAGCCAAATAGACTTTAACATACTGGGTAAACAACTAGTACAGTATAGCCATTCAACTGAAGGCACAAATGAAGTTATGGTTGCAAGAAACTTCACTCCAAATCTGCAATTCATCAGCCAGTTGAATGAGTTTGTTCCCACTTCTTTGGAATGGGACTGTAATTGCGATATTCAACTTAGCTTTCACCTATTGTATGCAAATACTGTATCATTTTTTATTTGGTAATAATGAAAGAAAGCAGGCAAACCATTTTATTTCACATAAAAAATCTACTTTTTGCTGATGGGGGTAGAAGAAGAGGTAGACAAATAGGCATGTCATCCTGCTTCAGCTGCATTTTAAAGCTATCAGCAAATTTTACAAGTTTGTAATCTTTTCTGTATCCCAAGGCAGTTGAAATGTGGCACCACTCAAGATGCTATAAATGTTTCCATGCTACAAGCCTCGTAATCCACATCCCCACAGCCTTTGAGTGAAGACAAGTTGGGCTCTAAAAGAGGGCAGTAGAATTTGATCAAGATCAAAAAGCACAATTTCAAAATAAATGAATATGTGGGAGATAAAAGGGGAGAGATGCTTGCTGTTTCATTTTCTCATTTCGAAAGGTCGTCACCTGAAAGACATGCAGAGCTAATAGAATTTGAGATGATCTATGATGGAAGATATAATCAGTGATTGAGCATTTAACAGCCTTTAACATTCAATAGGTCTCTTCGTTAAAAACAGAAGATAGGATTTGCATACGGTGGGGACTATTTCAGTTCCCAGTATTGCTAGTTTATGAAAATAATACTTTATATTATAAAAAAATGTACAGATAGATTTGAGTCCGCCTAGCTTGTGGTCTGCCTTTTTTTTAAAAAAAAACACATTATGATGGTTATCTTAATTCATCCTACAGCACTCAGCTGTTTTATTTGCCCATTTTAATCATGCTATGGTGCTTCATTATTTAGTCAACATTTATAATAGCAATGAAGATCCCCAGCTTATCCAGATGTTGTTGGATTACAACTCCATCCCTTTAAATGAATATAGAGATGTTGGAAGTTAAAGTTCAAGGTCCAAACTTTATCAAGTGCATTTTTCTTGAACAAAGCTCTTGAACTTGATCAAGTTCAAGTTAATTGACAGTGTCAATGGTCACTGTTGCTGTTTTTGTATTTCGCACCTGGCCATCTCCAGATAGCGATCTCCCAAGATTAATTGAGACCAAAACTCTCCACTTCCTAAGCAAATCCCAAATTGCAACGTGATTCAGTAAGACTGAAATCCTGAGTAACCTGTAAAGAAATAAGCACTCTTAAATATTTGTTCTTATTTATTAAAGTTGTATGCTGCCCATCTTCTCTACCAAGCAATTCTGGGCAGTTTATAAATGTCATAAATAACAAAATAAAACAATTTACACATCGCCATGAAAGCAAATATTTTATTCTATCCAGTAGGGAGTTGGTCTCTGACAGAAAACCACTTGAAGAAACTAGAAGCATTTGAAATGTGGATTTATAGACGGCTGTTACATAAAAGCTGAGTTAACAAAATAATAAATGAGGAGGTGATAAGTTGCCTGGGAAAACCAAGGGAAATCATCAAAGCCATTAAAAAGCAAAAGTTAGAATATTTTGGATATGTGTTGTGACATCTGGAAAAATACCTTCACTTAATCCTCCAGGGAATGATTGAAAAACTTAAGGGACTGGTTTGGACAAAATTCACCAGCACTTTTTCATGTTGCAGTTGACAAAAGAGGATTGCCAACATGATCGCCAATGTTCGTTGACGGATATGGCACAAGAAGAAGAATGAAAGCAAAAATATTAAAATTAATATTAAAATGGATAAAGAACCAATGCATAGGGTGGAAATGTGATCTTGTACTAGCCATCTTCAAAATGGGATGGCCGAAGCCAGTTATGAATATAACTATTAATACAAATTAATTATATTAATATAATAATAGCTTAATGTAAATATGTAAGTTTACTTCTAAAGGCGCATGGGTAGAACTATACTACTCTACAGCCAGACAATCTTTGAAGCATGGAATTGAAGCTCACATTAATGGCACCCAACTGTGCCATAACGCTGTATTCCTGCTGGCTCACTAGCAATTATTTCATTTGTCATAACAATACACGTCTCGGGAGAAAAAAGTACAATGGACCAAGCTAATTAAGTAACCAAAATAATTTTATTTCAGATGAGCTCATGCGAAGAATCAGACAACTGTAGCAAAAGCCTTGAATTTTTATCAATAGGCGAGTCAGCTTTGCAGTTTAATTTCACTTTCCTCCCCTCTAAAGCTGTAATTCTGTGTTGACATCTGAATAAAATTGCACTGAGTACTTGAATATGCTATGGAGAACGATAACATCCAGTTTTTAAAAAATGATTTTTGCTACTTTATATGTGAAAACAGTCTTCCTTTCCCTCTCCCCATATTTTATTGTATGAATAATTATATATGAGCAAGGTAAGGAATGGCTTCCTTCTTTAAAAACTATCAAAAGCAACTGATAAAGTTAAATGTACCATAGGCAGAAGAATGCAGAGATACACATGTTGCAATCTGAATCAAGCAGTGTTCTCTGAAACACAATTCAGCCTAGTTGAAACAGTTTATACATGAATTTAAATCCACAGCTGCTAAGAATGCAAAGAGGGGGTGGATTTGCAATGACTGTTAAATACTTTTTAGCATATTTAAAATCTGGAGCATATAGGACTGATTTTGTTCTGGTTGGAATAAGCCAGCTCTATGAACTGGTTTAAGCAATACACCAATGATTATTTTTAACTTACCTTCCCAAAATATTATGGGAAGCATTAGGTGGGTTTTATGATAATCCAGGAATCTCCAAATTTGGCAACATGGCTGGCTGAGGAATTCTGGAAATTGAAGTGCACAATTGCCGAATTTGGAGACTCCTAGGACAGACTATTTTCTGTACAATTCTTCTAGTTTCAAGAGGAAGAGGTCTCAGTCTCATTTAAGAAACTGGGGAGATCTATCACTCTATTTCAGGAAAAATACAGACCTGCCCAGAGGGAAAAATGGGGTAGAAATATGGTATAATAACAGCTGACATATTTCTACACATTTTGCATCATTCTTATTCCCACAGTGACTCTCATCTACCAACACTGTACGTGGTCGTACCCGTGATTGCTGGATGTTACAGTCACGAAAGGGTAACTGCCACTGATCTGAAACTAGCCTGTATTTTGGGGGGTGCCTCCATGTGGATTATCCAGAAGGTATCTCAGGGGTTGCCACAAAGAAGAGGGAATCAAACTATTCTCCAAAGCACATGAGGGTAGGACAAGAAGCAATGGGAGAAATTTCTTGACAGTTAGAACAATTAATCAGTGGAACAACTTGCCTCCAGAAGTTGAATATGAATGCTCCAACACTGGAAGTTTTTAAGACAATGTTGAATAACCATTCGTCTTAAGTGGTGTAGTTTCCTGCCTAAGCAGAGGGTTGGACCAGAAGACCTCCAAGGTCCCTTTCAACTCTGTTAGTCTATTCTAAAGTTGTAATCCGATTGTGTTTCTTTCCAATGATTTCAGATTGGAGACAGAGTCATGGCATTTACTAACTACAATGCCTGGGCTGAGGTTGTGTGCACCCCGGTTGACTTTGTGTACCAAATTCCTGATGACATGAGCTTCTCTGAAGCAGCTGCTTTTCCTATGAACTTTGTAACGGCATATATGATGCTCTTCGAAGTTGCCAACTTGAGAGAAGGCATGTCCGTGCTGGTTCATTCTGCTGGGGGCGGAGTGGTAAGTTGATTCCGTTTCATGTCTGTCCTATAAAGAATTACAACTTTGATTGTCAGTACTGTATCAATAATTGCTATTGTTGTAGATTGTGCAGCTCTACCCTCAAAACGATGCACACCAGAACAACTAGACACAAGGACAGTTTTTTCCCAAATGCCACCACTCTGCTAAACAAATAATCCCCACAACACTGTCAAATTATCTACTAAGACTGTATTACTATTATTCTTCTCTTCCTATCTCTTTCCTGGTACCTATCTCTTCTTACTTATGACTATAACCAAGTTGCTTGTGTCTTTAACATTTATATTGTTTGTTTCCTAGTATGATTTGATAGCTTATTAGTAACCTATGGCTATCACTAAGTGTTGTATCTTATGATTCTTGATGAATGTATCTTGTCTTTTTATGTACCCTGAGAGTATCTGTACCAAAGACAAATTCCTTGTGCATCCAATCACACTTGGCTAATAAAGAATTCTATTCTATTTAAATTGAGAGGGCTAGATGTCAAAAAAACCCACCAACCACATAAAAGTCTCTCCTACCCAGAAGAAAGTGTCTTCAGGTGTGTTTGTGTGTTACCAGAGGTGTGTTGCTGCTGGTTCAGCTCGGATTGGGTGAACCAGTAGTAGCAGTGACGGGAGGCTCCGCCCACCCACCCGGACGCTTCTGCGCATGCATAGAAGTGTCATGTGTGCAAGCAAACCAGTAGTAAAAATAATAGAAACCCACCACTGGGGTTTACGTCATTAAATAGAGGGAAAAGATACAAGTATTTAAATTTAAATTTCACTATTAATAGCATTGGATTTAAAACAAGCAGAATTGCCAGAATTCAGTCTGCTTAGCAGATTTTGTGTACTTTAATGCCATATGTGCTGTTTCAAGCCCAGCTTGTTGAAAGAAAACTGGCACCTTGACCAAGAAAGTCTGTAATGACTTCCTTTCAGAATAAAATAGAAGAATAATTCTTGGCTTGTGAAATCTGCCTTTGAATAGGTGGCTATTGCTGAAAATTGGGATGAATGTTGAGAGCTGTGTAAGTTAAAATGGAGAAAGAGCCACAGGAGCTTCCAAAAGTGAACACACATGGACTTCCCATGTAGAAGTAGAGATACTCTGTTGAGTAGGTTTTGGAATAATGTAAAAGGGTTCTTTTTTTAAAAAAAGGATGTGGTGGTTCAGTAGCTAAGACGCTGAGTTTGTCAGAATGGTCGGCACTTTGTCAGTTCAAATCCCTAGCGCCACATAATGGAGTGAGCTCCCATTACTTGTCCCAGCTTCTGCCAACCTAGCAGTCTGAAAGCATGTGAAAATGCAAGTAGAAAAATAGGAACTACCTTTGGTGGGAAGGTAATAGTGTTCCGTCTGTCTTCAACATTTAGTCATGCCTGCCACATGACCACAGAGAAGTCTGTGGACAGCACTGGCTCTTGAAATGGAGATGAGCACCGCCCCCTAGAGTCGGGAATGACTAGCACATATGTGCAAAGGGAACCTTTACCTTCACCTTTATTCAATGACATGTCACAAAATGCTTG
This sequence comes from Thamnophis sirtalis, assembly GCF_051295495.1. Taxonomy (NCBI): domain Eukaryota; kingdom Metazoa; phylum Chordata; class Lepidosauria; order Squamata; family Natricidae; genus Thamnophis; species Thamnophis sirtalis. Next base: position 32,594,225 of record NW_028261394.1, on the reverse strand, counting down.
ATAAAACAAAGATGTAAGCTTTACCTAGGCCAAAATCTTGATCATATAAGTTACAAACTGCCTAACAAAGAGAGTAAAATAACTGCAATAGCCCACTTTACCTCTATATCCTTTTTCACGTTGAATGATTACTCCTGAGTCATTGCAATAACTGTCTGGAATTATAATCTCATGATACTGTAATTTAGTATAGACAAAGAACTTTATTTTTCTCAAATATTTTCTTCCTCCTCCTTCTCTTACTCCCCCCTCCCCCCCAAACCACCACCCAAATGCAGACCATTCAAACAGTGGTGAAATTCAAATTTTTTTTACTACTGGTTCTGTGGGTATGGTTTGGTGGGCGGGCAAGAGAAGGATACTGCAAAATCTCCATTCCCACCCCACTCTTGGGCCAGGCAGAGATGGTATTTGCCAGTTCTTCGAACTACTCAAAATTTCTGCTACCAGTTCTCCAGAACCTGTCAGAACCTGTTGAATTTCACTCCAGGATTCAAATTATTTGAAGCCAGGAAAAAAAAATTGGGTTCAAGAGAACTTTGGAAGGAGTTAGTGAACTCCACAGGAGCATTTATCTAGTTTGCAAATAACACCATACAATCATGTAGTTAATAACAAACAGTTGCAAAAAAAAAAAAAAGGTCAGTCTGGAGACTCCCACACTAGCTCAATGTAGGAAAAATATCTGCAGCAGTACAATCCAAAACAATTATTGCCTATAAAGCTGGTTTATAAAAAATGCAAGGGAGTAGGCATTGGACATAGGCTCAAGAGAGTGATTTGTAGGCTGGTGTGGATAACATATTCCAGGGCTTTAATGTCTACCAGGAGGGAGGACAGCCAAACTACCACATTTATTCCCAAATGTCATGAGCATTCTTGAGCCAGCCAGTAAAACAATGGAGGTCCTGTAGCACAAGAATCTTGGACTTCGTTTTGCATTAATGAAAAGTTCCATGTCATTGTTTCAAGTGCTCCAAACATTCCAGGAGCGCATGATATCTTGCAATATCAAACGGGTGGGAAGTCTTTTGTAGTCTTGGACGAATTGATTTACGAAAAGTTCTCCATTGGTTGCTAACTTGCCTTGCAAGACAAGCTGTCCAGGAGATGGGTGATTGGTAGGGCCTTTCCTTTCGAGAGGAATGCAGCTTCTTAGCAGGGGGATTTTTTTTTAATTGTTCACTGGACATGAAATCATTGGAGGAATAGCCTAGATTTCAAAGAAGCAGTTATCAGGGTGTTTTTTAAAAAAAAAAATTAAAGAGGAAAAAAGCCTTTAAAAAATCTTAGTGTACCTTGCCCATTTCAACTCATTCTGAGCTTTAACTTTTCTGGTGCTATTGTTCTGACCTAGGCAGCCTGAGACAGTAAAAATCACACGCTTAGTCCCCCAAATCCTTTTTTAATTTAACCGGCTGTGAATTATGTTCATTCGCAGCCCGTAATGATTCACAACCAGTCTGGGAAGAGTCCGACAGAAGTCTGCCACAGTCTTTCAGGGTAAGGCTGATAAGCACCCACCTTTATCTCTCTTGAAATGCTGCCAGAGACCTAATTGTCAATTAGTTTTGCAAGGCCAAACGGAGCACAGAGTCAAACGGAACTTCGGAATTTAAACCGACCAGAATGAACAAAGTTGCTTCCTGCAAAGGCTCAAGTCCATTTGCTCCTCTTTTATGTCTTATAGGAGGGGCCAATCATCTCCAAGCCTCACTTCCAAGTTGCCCCTTTTGCCCTTGCTGTTCTTGCCTTCTGGTAGCTCTGCGGATGTGTGCACTGGGAACACACACACCCGTTCCTCTGCGTCGCTTATGTCAGACTCCAGAGGCTCCAGAGGCACCACATAACTACCAGATGGCCCTGGCCCCCTCTCTGCCTCTGAATGCAGAGCCCTCGCCTGAGCCTTCCTCAGACTTCAGAACTGGCCCATGTTCCTTCTCAACCTCCTCACTTTCCGACTCTGCTGCCAGCTCCGAGGCCGCCAGTGGACCGCAACCGCTATTTCTGTAATTCCAAGACATCTTTGCAACATCTTCTGTGCGTGCCCATGTTTGTTCTCAGATCTTCAGGGAGGGGCAGAAACCTGGCAAGAGTGATTTTTTTTTCTTTGAAGACATTTTCGCTTCTCATCCAAGATGCTTCTTCAGCTCTGACTGGATGGTGAGGAATGGGAGGATTTATATTCCTTGAAGGAAGCTGATCATTTGCAAGCTTTTAGAGGGCCGTTGAGGCCACTTGGAGGGTTATCTGTGTCCTCAGGGTAACCTGATGTGGAGTCCTGCTGAAAGGACTGTGTTGTAGTCAGGAGATAGATGATGACATATTCTCCCCACCCCATTGGGAGAGGGCTGTTCAGTTTTAACATATATGTCCTCTCTGACCCTTCTTTGAAACCAGCAGACTTCTCTGTCTAAAATGTGGATGTTGCTGTCTTCAAAAGAATTGCCTTTGTCTTTTAAATGCAGATGGACTGCTGAATCTTGTCCTGATAGGTTTGTTATCCTATGTTGTGCCATTCATGAAGTAATTGTTTTGTTCAGAAAGTCCAGTTGCCTCCTGGAAAAAAAAAGCATCTTTGGGACAACCATGACCTGGATGACTGAGAATCTCAATAGACATTCTGTGAATTCTTGTGTTCATTTCCCTTGTCAGAATTGATTGCAATTCTTATTCTACTATCTTCTTTATTAGGAACCTCTGTAAACCACTTTCCCCATTACTTTGTTTTGCCATGGAACTTTATTTATTGTTCTAAGTTTATTAACATTGACCTTTTTGTAATCCAAGATACACATTCAACTCCACTGAAGCTTTCTCCTTAATAACAAGTACTCTAATATTACACAATCAGTTTCCCCATGTCTCTTCCTTTCACTTCATCCACTATGTCTTCTCTATTAGAAACTATTTAGGGAAAAAGTAAAGGATACATGTACTTTGCTTCACCCTCTGAAAAGAGGAGTCTCCAAAATCATTGTCTTGAATGAAGTAGTTGGGGTGCAGCTACTTGTCTTGAAGATCTTAGTTGGGATCCAGCTGAATGAATGAACTAAGACATCAATTCAATTACTGAAAACAAATAATATATTGAACATGTGTTTTCTTTTTTTAAAAAAATCTACAACAAAAGACTTTAAGGCAGCTATTGACATTTTAAAGCAATAAACCTCTAACATGTTTTCAAAAGGAAAGCGAGATTTAAAGCCATCCAAATCAATACTAGAAAAAATTCAAGCCAACGCCACCAAGAAACTGAAGGTTTCATGAAATGTTAGAACAGGGGTGTCAACTCAATTTTATTGAGGACTGCATTAGGGTTGTGTTTGACCTTGGAGGACCAGGTGTGTTTGTGTGTGTGTGTGTGTCCCCGGGGGGGGCATGTCCATGGCACCCCTCATGCCCCATTTTCTGCTGTGACAGCCTTGTGCAGCCCTCTGCCAGTGAAAATGGATGCCCCCCATGAGCTCCATTTTCACTGGCAGAGGCACTAGGGACTGGTCCTTTGCTGTTTCCAGGCTGGCATCGTGGGCCAGATCTTGCATCCCATGGGCCGGATCTGGCCCACGGATCCCTGGATTAGAAGATCTCTTCCCTCGATCTCAGTGCTGTTAGTGCAATTGAGATTTTTTTTTATAAGGATGTGGTGGGGAACATTTTACCCTTTTATATTTCCAGAAAACTGTGAAGACTTGGCTCTTCTTCCAAGCATTGGGGCAGAGTCAAGAGGTCCACAGTATGGGTGACCTGGCATCTGATGGGAAGGATCTGGTTTATTTGTTCCAAAATGTTGTTTTTATGGGTTATTATAATCCACCTAAGATCATTGTGGGAAGTACAATCAGTTCTTTAAATACTGTATTTTTTTTTGGACTATAAAATACATCAAGATTTCGAAGACGTAAGTAAGAAAAAAAGGGTTTTGTCCTCTCCGGCCCCCAGGCTGGGGTAAGGCAAAAAGCCCCCATTTTTCACCAAGAGACGTCTTCAGACAGTGCTGGCTCTTCAGGTTTGAAACAGAGATGAGCACCGCCACCTAGATTCAGGAATGACTAGCACATATGTGTGAGGGGAACCTTTATCTTTACCTTTATAGTATAAAGGGGAAAATCAGTTCATCTGATTTTTATTTATTTCCTTTCCACACAGTAACTCAGTTTCTCCCTTCTTATGAGATGAAAAACTTTCCTTCTGGAATGTTATTTGGATCTAAGTACTAACTGTGTCTCACCCTGTGAGCAAAACTGGGAAATCCATCCACAGGGAAGGTATTTGAGTGTATGCCTCATACAAGGATACTGCCTAAATCAAAGCATATTCATTTTTCATTACCAAGAAGCCTATTCTGTCAGATTTCCACATCACTCTGCAAATGATGTCTTTAAAATATATATTAAAGTATAAGATGTAATGCAAAACTCTGCTTGCCATAAATATTTTAATCATGGAAGCCCTTTGCTCTGTGGGAAACCCTCATCTGAGTTCCTACTTTTACATGTGGTTATTGAGCCAAATGCTGCATTGCCAGTTCTCCAGGGAGTTACTAAGGGGAAGGTTAGTAGTTCTGCTTTGTCCATACATCTAGGAAATATCTGAATCAGGGCACTTTGCTTTAAAACAGCAAACCGGATGAAATTTTCCTACAGCTCTCTTTTTTCCACCAAGAACGAATCTGACAGTTCCCCTTGCAAATGCTCCCATCCACTTCAAGTGCGGTTTGTTTAATTTAAATAGTAGACTGTCCACTTAATAATTATCTTTCCCAATTTCACTGTTTGAAAGTCCTAAGAGATAAAACAACCCTCTATTCCAGTTGAAGAGCAACTTCCCGGTCCTTTTACACAGGCGAGAAACATTTGAAATGCAGCCAAGGTAGCATAAAATAAAACAGCCCGTTTACCAAAAAGACAGTGATTCCTCCTCCTACAAACCCAAAGTGTGCGTACACAAAGGAAAGTGCAGCAGGTGTTACCAGGGGGCTGCTCAGCTAAAGTATGGAAACTTAACAAGCTTCTGAATACATAAAAAGATGGGCTAGGACAGTGTTGGTGAACCTTTTCAGCACCAAGTGCCGAAACAGGAGTGCGCGCATGGGCATGCATACTGGAAACTGGATGATCACCTGCCCAGCGTGCATGTCAGGCAGCTGCTCTTCCGGTTTCTGGCATGTGCATGCACACTGGTGAGCTCGTCTTCGCGCACGCATGTATGCTAGAGACCAGAAGAACAGGTGGCCAGGGCACCTGCGCCTGCCTGAAACCAGAGGAGCATCCACCAAGTGCTCATATGTGCACCAGGTAGCTGCTCTTCCGGCTTCCATTGCTCCCTCATGGGTGAAGACCAGCTGGATGGTGTGCTGGACCCGGAAGAGCAACAAGCAACGGTTCGGGTGCCTGGAGCGATGGCTTTGTGTGCCACTTCTGGCACACATGTCATACATTTGCCATCACGCGGCTAGGAGACAAATTCCCTACAAAGGTTCTTATTTTTTAAAAAATGTTCAAGTATGTCAGGTATTCCTGGTCTAAAGGGAGAAACATGCTCATTATACAGTTACCTCATTGATTTTTCTGTATCCGAGCAGGGGAGCTTTAAAGAAGTATTCTCCAATATTTTTGCAGAGCAAAGATATTAAAATAATAGGCTGGTCGGATGTAGAGAAGGTGTGATGGCTTAAAAATGTTCTCCCTGTAGTTCTCCCTCTGTGGTTCATTGCACAAAAAGCTCTCCATCTCACAGGGCATAGATGACTAAGGTACTTGTGAGAGGCAGGGACTGTGTTTTTCTATGAACCATCCTTTTCCTTGTTGATTGGAAATCATCAGCAAACAGAAGGAACTAGACCTGAATGGTTAACATTGTAATTTCAGCTCGTAATTGAGTTTGGAAAGACATGCTCTTCTCTCAATCCCCAGGAATCCCATTTGCAGCTGAAATACAACATTTGGCACATACTTTATGCCTGCAGTGGAGCTTTTGAAAGTTTGGATTGTTCATGCTTTTACAAATTAAATTGGGCTTGGAATCTAAGTTCAGTTGAGGTTCACAATCAAAGTTTGAGCCAACATTGTGACCGCAGAGAACTAAGTGCTTCTTGGCTAAGATTTGAAGGCCTGAAAAATGAGGAAGCTATCCAATTGATTCTCTTCATTTAAAAGATAAATTCCTATCTACAATGAGTTCACATTATGAGAAATCTTTGTACTCTGGTAAATATATATCTTGACTTGGCCATCACTTGGAATTGAGGTACACTTTTCTTCTTGATGAATTTTTTTCTATTTCCCAGTATAGATCATAGCCCCTAGAACAGTGGTGGCTTTTTGTCACTGCGTGACGAAAGTGTCTACACCCATAATGCTTTACACGCATGACCCCCCCCTGTGCTCCCCCTACCCCTGGACATGCATGCATGACCCCGTACACAACCTCCGCTGCGCCACACATGCACACGTGACCCCCTCCCACACCCCATTTTGGGCCTAGTAAGCCTCTCTGTAGCCTCCTGGGACCAAAAATGGGCTGCTGGGGGGTACCCCATGCCCCCTGCACTTGCGCATGGGACACCCCTCCCCACTCCCCATGTATGAACGGCAGAGACCTGAAAATCATCTGGCCAGCAAGAGAAGCGTGCACATGCGCAGTGGAGCTGAGCTGGGGTGACAGCTCGTGTGCCCGTAGAGAGAGCTCTGTATGCCACCTGTGGCACGCATGCCATAGGTTTTCCATCACGGCCCTAGAATGTCTTGGAAGTTCCCCATGGAGCTCTTAGTCTGATCTGAGCTTTCATAAGATCATCTAAAGTCAAGTAACTGTTGTCCCCTTTGGCAAATCATACAACCACAAACGCAACATCTTAACCAGTGGCTACATGTGGCCAAGTGGCAATATGAGGTTCTTTGATCCAACTATATCTCAGAAACAATTCTGTTCTCCTAAGTCTGGCCCTAGCCTAATTTTAATCCTACATATATATTACAATAATAGGCTACTTTTCAAATTTCTCTTATTTAAGCACAAGTTACAAATGGCAAATGGTGCTAACATAATATTGCCCAATGGTGACATAACATTGCATAACATAACATTGATTTTGAGCAGTAAGGTAAATAGCACTTAGCACATATATACCGCTTCACAGTGCTTTTACAGCCCTCTCTTAAGAGGTTTACAGAATCAGCCTATTGCCCCCAACAAACTAGGTCCTCGTTTTACCCACCTTGTAAGGAGGGAAGGATGAGTCAACCTTGAGCCTGGTGAGATTCGAACTGCCAAATTGCAGGCAGCCGGCAGTCAGTAGAAGTAGCCTGCAGTACTGCACTCCAACCACTGTGCGGTTCAAAAAATAAAGAATGTATTTTCAGATCACTTTTGGACAGAGAGCCAATTACAGTAATGAATGGTAAACACGTTTGATATATCCATGCAACTAATTTACAAATGCATTTGTAGGGACAAGCTATTGCTCAGCTCTGCTCAACGGTTCCTAATGTTACCGTCTTTGGAACGGCTTCTTCTTTCAAGCATGAAGCTATCAAAGAGTCTGTGACCTACCTGTTTGACCGAAATATGGATTATGTCCAAGAAGTTAAAAAGTGAGTGAGTTTGTATTTTACTTGATACTGGAAATGGTCAATGAGAACTATAAGAAGCTATTGGAGGCGACAAGTAAGTTAATTTTGAAAAAAACATTTTTATTGTCCTATTATAAACAGCCTGTAAAAGATGAAAAAATATGACAATGTGTGTGGTTTTTGGTTTGTTTTTTTATCAACTCCTAGATTGTATTTCTGGATAACAGTGATGTGACCAGTTATCAATGGGAAATAAAATGTTATGAGGTCTCCAATAGGTTTATCACATTTACAATATATCCGCTTTATTGAATCTTTCTTTTACGTATATAGATAGTAGTCAGGGAATCCAGAGGTGTAAAAAAAACCCTCTTCCTTAATCCATTTTTATGCTCCCTTAATCTATAATCTATTTTTGTCTGACAAGACAAGTCAATGGGGAAATCTGAGTGCCTTCACATAACCATTGTGTTAATAACTTAACAAATGTCATGATTCACTTAACAACTTTTGCAAGAAAGGTTGTAAAATAGGGCAAATTCACTTAACAAATGCTCCACTTAGCAACATAAATTTTGGACTCGATTATGGTCACTTGAGGACTACCTGTATAAAAAAAAGGCTGTGTTTGCATTGTACTGCTCATTTTGTTATTCTTCTCCCCATCCCCAAATGTTGTTGCTTACATCTTAGCCCAGGGGTGTCAAACTCGATTTCATTGAGGGCCGCATCAGGATTATGTTTGATCTTGGGGGGGGGGGAATGGATGGGCGTGGCCAGCTCAACATCATTCGTGTGAACTTGACATCACTCATTTTCAGCCGTGATGGCCTCCTGCCAGTGAAAGCAGAGCTCGGAGAACTGCTCATGGCTCCCATGGGCCCTTTTTTCAGACACAACAGCCGCCTGCAGCCTTTAGTGACCTACCAGTGGCCGGCGGAGCTGGCAGGAGAGTTGGACAATGAGGAGGTTGGGGAGGAACATGCGCCAATCCTGGAGGTTGGGGAAAGTTCGGATGATGGCTCTGCGTCAGAGGCAGAGATGGAGCTGAAGCCATCTGGCAGTGATCAGGTGCAAGACAGCAGTGAGACAGATGAACAGCTAGAGCCTGTTCCCAGTGTGTGCATGCGCAGAGCTGCCAGTATAAAAGAACAACTCAGAAATCAGGGTAGACGTGGGAGTAAAGCCACAGGTGGAAAGTGATTGGCCCCTCCCATAAGAAATAAAAGAGCAGCAAAAGGGGAGTGGGCTTTTGCAGGAAACAATTCGTTCGGTCATTAGATTCATTTCAGGAGTGCAAAGATCTGTCCGTGAATTTCAGAGACTCTGTGCCCAGTCTTTCCTGGCACAGCACTCATTTGGAAAATATTGACATGGCAGCTTTCCAAGATAGATAAGGTCTGTAGTCATAAATATTCCTTTGAAAGACTGTTTACCAGGCCTTTGCTGAATGTGAATGAAAGGAATAAAAGGGGTTTTGTGGGACCAGGACTTTGCCTCATGCTTTTTGGGGAAGCCTAAGTCAGAACACAGCCCTCTGCCATTGAAAACGGAATCTGGGCGTGTGAGCTCCATTTTCAGTGGCAGAGGCTGTCATGGTTAAAAACAGATCTGGGAGGGTCACACGTGGCTCTCCTGAGCTGCCCTTTTTTCTGGCAGAATCACTGAGGGTCGGTCCTTCGCTGTTTCCAGGATGGGCCCATAGGCCAGCACCCCTAAGACATCCCTGTCTTAGCCCCACTGTGTGTACTTAATCAGAGTTATAGCTTGTTTGACAAAAACTGTGGAAAATCATAACAATAGAATCAGCACAACCCAACAATATGGACATTTTCCTGCCTTTGTTCCTTATTATTCTGCCTTGCAGAGTAAGTGGGTAGAAAATGAAATCCGAGAGCAGATTTTAAGTAGCACTTACTTTCTTTTTAGTGCATCATTTGTTCTCTTGAAGAGCAGTATTATGTACTCCATAAGTTATATATTCAAAGGAAAAGTTTTTGCCTTCCCCTCTCCTCCTTCTGCTTTCATCTTTCTTTCTTTCTTTTTCTTTTTTAAGAGAGGTTAGTCAGCAGGCTTTTGTAAAAAAAAATGTGATCAAAAGAAATGCTGTTAGGTCGCACTCCTCAACAATTGTACAGGGCACAGGCAAATAATTATGACAATGAAAGTCTTGGCTCATGAACACACCAGATATAAGAAGAAGGAAGTGTGGATAATTGATGTGGTGATAGCAGGAGATAGTTGAAGATAAAGACTTGGAGAAGATCACAAAGTATTGTTCTAACCAAGGCTTCCCAAGAGCATGAAGAAAACTTCTTGTCCTGACAAAAAACCCTTTTATTAATTGACTGTTGAGTTCTGCTCATTCACATCCAGCAAAGTCTTTCAAGGGAAGATTTACAATCACAGACCTTATCTAGCTTGGAGAGCTGTCAGGCCGATATCTGCAAAACTTGGCAAGGAGTCTCAGAGAGTCACGAACCAATTAAGCGAACTAATTTTCTCCTGCAAACTCCACTCCCCTTTTGCTCTACTTTTATTTCTTCTGGGAGGGGCCATTCATTGCCTGGCCTTAATCTCAAGTCGATCCCTGTTCTTTAGCTGTTCCCTTCATCTATGAATGCACACACTGGGAACAGACTCCAGCTGTTTGTCTGTCTCCTTGATGTTTGACTCTGAAGGCAGATGATAATTGGCATACGGCTCTGGCCCCATCTCTGCCTCCGACACAGAGCCCTCATCAGAGCCTTCCCCAGACTCCAGGACTGCCCCATGTTCCTCCCCAACCTCCTCACTGTCTGAAACTTCTGCCAGCTGTGCTGGTTGCTGGTGTGCCACAAGTATCTAGAACTGAAAACTGAAATTGAAGAACTATAAACTGAAGATTTTAGCAAAAATTGGCTCAATGGTCCCAGTTATTAGCACACAGTGTGGCATACTTACAGAATCTGCGCATTGACATTCTGGTTTTCTTTAACAAGCAGACCGTGCTTTGCAAGAAGCTCCGTTTTCAGTGAGCTATTTTAGGGTTTCCCTGCCTTTAGCAGTCTCTCCACTATCCTTCTGGAAGATGGATTTCCCTCTTCTCCAAGCTTGCTGGTACTTTTTGTGTCTGTTACCGTTTTGGATGTAAAGCGTGAAATTGGAAACAGTAGGATTTGTGAGATGTTTGATGCCATAGCAAAGGGATCACAATAACGTGAGCTAATCTGCAAATTGCGCTCATGAGAGAGGCCCCAATGGACAGATCACAGAGTTGCAAAATAATTCCTTCTCTTTTAGAAGTATCCTGATGATAATGTTTAAAATCCTATCTTCCTCTATGAAGAATGGCTGAAGATTTTGGGTCTGGCTAGTCTAAAGAAAAGAAGCATTAGGGGTGGCATGATAGCAGTATTCCAGTATTTGAGGGGCTGCCACAAAGAAGAGGTGGTCAAATTATTCTACAAAGCACCGGGGAGGGGGGGCAGAACAAGAAATAATGGTTGGAAACTGATCAAAGAGAGAAGCAACCTGGAATTAAGGAGAAACTTCCTAACAGTAAGGACAATTAACCATTGGAACAGCATAAATTCTGGGTGCTCCATCACTGGAGGTTTTTATAAAGAGACTGGACAGTCATTCATTTGTCTGAAATTGTATAGGTTCTCCAGCTTGAGCAGGAAGCTGGACTAGAAGACCTCCAAGGTCCCTTCCAGCTCTATTCTGTTCTGTTTTTTTTTTTTACTCAGTATGGAAAACAAAACAAATTGCTTAGGTCTTCTGTCTGTTTCACCTGTACCATTTGATCCATAACTTTCTTCCTTAAAGAATACTTCCACAATTTTGTTCCATTGATGTGGCTGAATCCTGCAGTTCCACCGTTCTTTTAAAAATACATGTTGACTTTGATTACTTTTTTGGGGGAAAGTGCAGAATTAAAATGAACTTTATAAACAATTTCCTATAGCTTAGTATGCCCAGATAACATCCTGATCCTAGCGAACTATTTACATGTAATATAACTCCATTACTTCTCTCTGTCGTCAGATGCCCACTGCTCTTCCTGTTTCTAGAAAAGAAAAGAAAAGATTCATAAACTAGATCAGTTAGTTTAACCTATATCTTCATAACAGCTATTAACCAATTTCAGACAATAATTGTCATGAGATAAAAGCTGGTCTTGGGAGTTAGACGTTATTTGGTGCAACTTATGCCCTTCAGACTCCATAGAGTACAATTATCCGTAATGAGTGCACCAGTGATTTTCATAATTATTTAATTGAAGTGAGCCATTGAAACAATCTTTTAACAACTGCTATAGAGGTTGATGCATATAATCTATGCAGAGAATGGTTGAAGCCAGTTTTCACAGATTTGGTTAATTTAAGGCAGAAACCTGGCAACCTGGTGCCATCCAGATTCTTTGGATTTCATCATCCATCAATGGCATCCATTGGTCTTAATTCTAAGAGATTTTAGTCCAGAGTTCTGGCAGGCTGAAAGATGTAGACTTAAATTTACAACATGGAATTTGCTTTTTGAGAATATACGCTGACGTTGGCTTCTCACTGCACAATTGCCTTTGATCTTTCTGTACATAAGTGGCTCTAAGGAAGCTCACAATGAAACTAGTGAAATAATGAAAAGCCAAGGTGGCACAGTTGTTAGAGTGCAGCACTGCTAGTTGCAGTTTGGCAATTCAAATCTCACCGGCTCAAGGTTGATTCCATCCTTCCGAGGTGGGTAAAATGAGGATCCAGATTGTTGGGGGGCAATAGACTGACTCTGTAAATTGCTAAGAGAGGGCTGTAAAAGCACTATGAAGCAGTATATAAGTCTAAGTGCTATTGATATAATAATTTGAATTTACTACCTTACGGATAGGGTTCTACCTGGCATTCTCTTCTATGCAACCTAACCCTAAGCCTCCAAAACATCTGTTGGCTAAAGCCTATTTTTCAGGAGGTCCTTGGCTTAATTTTTAAGAATGTCTACAAAGATGTTTCAACTTCTTATAGAAACTGTTCCTTCTTTAGCTTAGGGCAGGGAAGATAAAAAGCAGGGGAAAAGAAAGTAAGTTCAGAATGAGTAAAAGGAGAGTTTCAAAAGTAGAGAGTGAGTTTTGTTTCTTCTTCCCCTTTACATATAGAGGAATATGTTCTCCATTTTCTAAATACTGTAGATGGTCTGTATTTTCATTTTAATTGATTGCAAGATAAAAAAATTGAACAATTCTGACTTGTGGGTTTTTAACAATCAAATGCCCTATAAAAGTATAGAAAAGAATTCTTGATTGTGGGGCAATTAAAACATCCCTATGCACAAGGGGGCAGTAGCAGCAATACTAAAGACAACTTCATAAGAAAGGCTGAGCACCAAAGAATTGAGGCCATTGAACTATGGTGCTGGAAAAGACTCCTGCGAATTCCTTGGACTGCAAGGTGATCAAACTGGTCAGTCCTAAAGAGGATCTGCTCTTTAGAAGGCCAGATCCTGAAGATGAAACTCAAATACTTTGACCACCTAATGAGAAGGAAGGACTCACTGGAGAAGAGCCTAATGCTTGTAACGATGGAGAGAAAAAGTAGAAAGGGACGACAGAGAAGGAGGTGGCTGGATGGAGTCACCGAAGCAGTCGGTATGAGTTTAAATTGACTCCAGAGGATGGTAGAGGACAGGAGGGCCTGGAGGAATGTTGTTCTTGGGGTTGCAATGGGTCAGACACAACTTCACAACTAACAACAAAAACTAAGATAACTTCACCTTTGAATTTAAGACAGCTCTTGGTGACTTTATAGATAAATAAGCCTCTATGGTTTTCTTGGCAACAGTAAAGAATCAGGCTGTCTTTGTTTTCTTCTAACCCTTAAAAAACAGTCTAGCTGCAACTCTTTGATTTGAACATTCCCTATTCAGCACTAATACATTTGACATTGCATTGTCTTTGAATATCAGCAAGGTTGGCCAAATCATTCCACCTGCTGGACTGCTATTCTTATCTTTGCAGAGAGCCATGGATTACTCCAAACTAAATATTTTAATAGTTGACTTCTATGCATTGCCTTTCTCATCTCCTACTAATACCTTGTAGAGGGCATCAGGGAATGGCCTTAAAAGACAGGAAAAAGAGCCACTATCAAGGCGACAGACAGATAAACAGGACTTGACTCCATTTTAAGAAAGTAATTTGGGAAAAATGTCTCAGATAAGCTTCTTAGAGTCTGGGGGCAGAGTTAAGAGAGAGATCAATCTAGAATCCCTATGTAGCCACAAGTAGATTAAGTCCCATTTACCTTGTGTTCCATGACCGTCATTTGAGAAGATTCCTGTGCACAAGCTGTTTAGCAATCAATCACTTTAATTGGAGCTTCATGTGTAGCTCTGGCCCTTCCCTAGTTGACATAAAGATGGGGAGGGGCACATCCAGGCTCTGAAGATTCTGTTATTATGGCTGTTTCAATGTAAGAAGTCCTGGCTTCCATGAGAACGGTTTCTTAGCCTGTTGGGCTGATAGTCTTCTACACATTTTAATTAAAGAATGGAGGAGTAGCATAGATCAGTTCTACCCACTTTTTAAAAACAGAATAAATTTGAGTGATGGGTAGACCAATACACAAAGATAAAGGATCAGTTCAAACATTCGCTAAAGTGGACTGTTGAGGGAGGGAAATGCTTGAATGACATAATGGGCATTCTAAAGAGACCTTGTAGATTCAGTATTTGTGGATTTGGGTCTTCACCTCCCCAGGACCAGCCTAGCACCTGATACATAGGTAGTCCACAAGTAACAACTGTCCTGTTTACTGATTATTTGAAGTTATGATGACATTGAGTAGCAAGTATCATCTCAGTGTTTCTGTGCTTTCTAGAATCTCTGCAGATGGTGTAGACATTGTCCTGGACTGTCTTTGCGGTGAAAATACTGGTAAAGGCCTCAGTCTACTCAAACCACTTGGGACTTACATTTTATATGGTGAGTAAAATTCAAAGGCTAAATAAATCATGAACCTCTCAAGAATCACCATTACGTTGTAACGGTTCTAGTTGATTTCTAATGAGTGGTTGCATGAAAAATTCAGTTACTATTTCAGATATCAACCAAGAAGCACCATAACTTCAAAGTTAAGTTAACTTCAAACGGTGGGAGGAGAAATGAAAAGATGGCTGTTCTGACTGAAGCTTCCCAAGAGCATGAAACTCCTTGTCCTGGCAAAAAACTCTTTTTATTAATTTACTGTGAATTCTGCTCATTCACAGCCTGCAAAATCTTTCACAGGAGGATTTAGAGTCACACAACTTACCTGGCTTGGAGAGCTGCCAAGCCGATATCTGCAAAACCTGTCAAGAGTCTCAAAGAGTCACTAACCAATTAGTGAACTAATTGTCTCCTGCAAACTCCACTCCCCTTTTGCTCCTCTTTTATTTTCTCTGAGAGGGGCCATTCATTGTCTGGCCTTACTCCCAAGTCAACTCCTGTTCTTTAGCTTTTCCCTTCGTCTGGCAACTCTGTGCATGTGCACAGTGAGAACAGGCTCCAGCTATTCATCTGCCTCACTGATGTCTAACTCTGAAGGCAGCTGATAACTGGCATACGGCTCTGGCCCCCTCTCTGCTTCTGACACAGAGCCCTCATCAGAGCCTTCCCCAGACTCCAGGATTGGCCCAGGTTCCTCCCCAACCTCCTCATGTCCGAATCTGCTGCCACCTCTGCTGGCCACTGGTGGGCCACAACAATGGCAGAAGTAAAAGGAAGATATATGAAAGATAGATATGACCAATTAATCTATGTTGGCCATCCAGGCTGTCTGTTTTCATATGACCATACCTGAAGTCCTTCTTGACCACTTTGCTCTTGGGGAAGCATATATTATGGTTTAAATTGAAAAGAAATGTTAACTATTAAACATGTTGATTGATAGCATAGAACTCATAGAAACTTGGATGATATTCTACTAAGGCCATCAAAAATGCAGTTTTAAAAACAATTTTCCCACTTTCTCTCCAATGATCTCCTTTTATTATCTGATAAGCAATCCTATCTGCAGGGATACGAAAGAAAGTTTTCCATACAACAGGGTAATTATTAAGCCCAGAACTCAAGATTTCCCACATTTAATGAGGTCTACATCATCATTAAATATAAGGGGATGCGGTGGCTCAGTGGCTAAAATGCTGAGCTTGTCGTCGATCACAAAGGTCAGCAGTTCGAATCCCTAGTGCTGCGTAACAGAGTGAGCTGCTGTTATTTGTCCCAGCTTCTGCCAACCTAGCAGTTCAAAAGCATGTAAAAATGCAAGTAGAAAAATAGGAATCACCTTTGATGGGAAGGTAACAGCATTCTGTGTGCCTTCAGTGTTTAGTCATGCCGGCCACATGACCACGGAACTGTCATTGAACAGCACTGGCTCTTCGGCTTAGAAACAGAGCTGAGCACCGCACCCTAGAGTTGGGAACAACTAGCATTTATGTGTGAGGGGAACCTTTACTTTTACCTATGTCATTGGCAGCAAAGGAAAAACTTTCATCCCAAACCTTATCATTTAAAAGTCCTTCTGGAAGAAGCTTGACATGGCAGAGATCTACTCCTATATAATCCTTTCTGTCTTCTGTATAATTTCAATAAAGAATTATTACTACCATTCATTACTCTGTCATTTCACAGATTCTGGAGACTGGTGGACTGAGTGTTATTGACCTTTAGATGTCAAAATGCTCAATAACATTTTAATTCCCCCTTTTTGCATTAATGAAATTTGGGCTCTCACAGCCATATTGTTATTTTTTTTAAAAGCACTAAAGGCAACTTATGAAAACAACCTTAATAGTGGCATAATTAAGTATGGGACCTTTCAGGGTTCTTGTTGTAATTAGGTTGTGGAAGAAACAGCGAAAAAATAATTATTTAACAGATACTATCAAGCCCCATATAACTGGGCAAGATCAAGGAAAAAAACTGCAAAGATTTCAATAAGGCCTCTTTAATTCAAGCCTGGGGTAAATAATCCAAGAATTTTACAAACTGCAAAAAAAAAAAAAAAAAAATCCACCTTCACTTAAATTGTGGACTCTTTGAGCCAAGGTGGTGCAGTGGTTAGAGTGCAGTACTGCAGGCTACTTCAGCGGACTGCTAGCTGCAGTTCAACAGTTCAAATCTCACCGGCTCAAGGTTGACTCAGCCTTCCATCCTTCCGAGTTGGGTAAAATGGGGACCCAGATTGTTGGGGGCAATGGGCTGATTCTGTAAACCGCTTAGAGAGTGCTGTAAAAGCACTATATAAGTCTAAGTACTGAGATGGCTGAGATGCCATTTATATAATCAGCTAACAATGGATTCACTTTCTATTTCTTGACAGTTAATCTATTTTTCCCTCCATTATTTTCCCAGCCATTCCACAGCCTTTCAAATATTGTGTGTATCAACATACTGTATATAATGCAGGTGTTACATCAACAGTCTAATTGGTGATGTTCAGTCATTTTTAAATGTTTCCTTTTCTCCCTTGCTCTCAATTTGTTTTCTCTTGAATAAATGCAAACTCCCAGACACATTTTTCACAAGCTTATGTCAAGTTAACTTTCTGTGGCAATGCATATGTAGATGATAAATCTTCTACCACCTTCCCCATATATTATCTTCACAAGGTTGAATCCCATATCAAGATATTCCTAAACAAGCAGTCTTATATGATAAGATACTTTAAGGCTAAAATTTTGGAATTCAAAAGATATGTATGTTCTCCAATATGTTCTACCTTAGAAAAACTTACTCCTGATTCTTTTTAAAAACAAAACATTACAAATGTACAACCTCATAATCACTATGAAAAGGTCTTCTTTTCTCATCAGATGCTTCTTTCTAAGCGGTCTCTGAAACTTATGTGCGACAGAGCAGATATCATAAAATCTGTTTGAGGCTATCATTTTCCTTCATTGTGTTATACCTAGAATAGTGCAGAAGGACACCCCAAGGACAGGGAGTCTAGAGAAACAGAATTTTCCAGGGCTCCTGTGTCCTTGAGATGTCACCTTGCCACAAGCATGACTCACCCCCCAAAAAAGGATGAAAACAATGCACAGTGTTTGACAAAAGACTTACATCATCCATGCTGAAAGCTCCAACATTGCCACTAGGTAAGGGGCACATGGATGAAGTGTTCGTTCTATGGCAACTGAGAATAGCAGAAGGTTATGATCCATGGTGGTGCAGTGGTTAGAGTGCAGTACTGCAGGCTACTTCTGCTGACTGCTGGTGGACTTCAATTTGGCAGTTCAAACCTCACCAGGCTCAAGGTTGACTCAGCCTTCTATCCTTCCAAGGTGGGTAAAATGAGGACCCAGATTGTTGGGAGCAAGAGGCTGACTCTGTAAACTGCTTAGAGAGAGCTGCAAAGCACTGTAAAGTGGTATACAAGTCGTAAGTGCTATTGCTATTTGGTGAAAGATAATTGGAGTTTTCTTCTTCTGATGGCATCATTAAGAGCCCAACAAGAGAGTAGAATTAAACCCCAACAATAGACAAGATGTCCTTTTTTCCCCAATAAGACATTTATGGAGAATGGAGATGTTGTTTTATGATTTTGACACAGAATATCGATATTCTTCTGTTTCATCCTTGTGGCATATAAATAATCTACTTCGGTGCTCATGTTTTCTTCTGTTACTTTCCTCCCTCTTCACTGCTTTCTAGGCTCATCAAACATGGTTACTGGGGAAACCAAAAGTTTCTTCAGCTTTGCAAAATCGGTAAGTATGAGGCCCTTCCGGCTTGGTTAGAGCTTATTTGTGTGTGCTGTGCTCCGAGTCTCTCTTTGTTTCCCTCCCATTTTCTCCCCTCTCTCCCTTCAACAGCATGACTCATCTTTTTCAGATTCAGATCCAAGCTAGGCATTATCCACAGCAGAGGTATGAATGTTTCATTAAGTTTATTGATTTCTTCTTTGCCTATAGAGACAATGGAAGGAGGTGCTGCTTAAATACATTTCCAGCTAGATATGAATAAAAAAGCCACTGGATGATTGTTGAAATCCTCTGTTATAGAACCAGGGGTGAGTTGCTGCAGGTTCACACTGCCAAGGATCTCTGGACTTTGGTGAACCCGCAAATCCCACCCCTGGCTGGTCCCTCCCCTCCCACCCTTCCCAGAAGTCTCCACGTGGCCCATTTTGGATGCTGGTACAGGGCTCGTGTAGAGGCTCAGGGAAGGAAAAAACCAGTTCTCCTGGAAGTTTCTGGAAGGCTGGAAACGGGCTCATTTCTGGCCTCTAGAGGCCCTCTGGAATCCAGGCAGGCCATTTTTGCCATCCCGGAGGCTCAAGAAAAGCTTCCCAAGCCTGGGGAGGGTGAAAAATAGGACTCCCAGAAGTTAGGGAAGGCCAGAAACGGGCTCATTTCCAGGCCTCCAGAGCCCCGGGACGCTATTTTTACCCTCCCAAACGCTCAAGGAAAGCCTCTGGAGCCCGGGGAGGGTGAAAACACTCCCCTCCCCATGGTGCAGCAGGACGACTAGGCTACGTCCACCCAGCAAGCAGGCCGAGAACCCATTGCTAAAACATTTGAAGCCCACCCCTGCATAGAACCCAGGTTAGAAACAGGTGGGATTTTGAGACCAGCTAATTTAGAACAGTCCAAGGCTTGGATCACGAGCCTATGGCCACCAATGCACAGAATTGGCTCACGGATCTGAGTAGGTGTTCAGGTCCCAAGTCCAAAATAAATACCGCAAATTCTCACTTGGTTTGTGCATCACGACGAACCCGTGTGTATTTTAATGTTGATTTGTCGAATAACTCTATCTGCTTCATTCACAAATCTCAGTGAGCCACAACCTGTTTTTAGGGGCTGGGCATAATTGGCTGAATTCAAATATGGTATTAATGCAGAGGGTGTACAGTTGCTGCCTCTTTTACCTTTTGTGGCACAGCTGCCTTTCAAAAGTGAATCTGCAGGGGCAATTGAGGTGTGAAAGAAAGGGTGCCTTAAATCTCAACAGTTTGCTTTTAAGCTCACACAAATTCCAAAAATGTAAAAAGAAAATTTGACCATCCATTCTGGGAGCTTTGAAATGGTTGGTGGGCTAAAGTAGAACCAAAAATGTTTATCCTATTATGGCTTTGATTTCATTGGGTAAAAAAAATCAAAAAGTGAATTAAAGTACATTGTCATTGAATGAATGAATGAATGAATGAATGAATGAATGAATGAATGAATGAATGAATGAATGATCTCTGCACATCCTTACTAGGTTCACACTGACTAAACCATTCCAGTTTTTAGCTCTAGCTTAGTGTGTCATTGCAGATTCAGCCATTGTGGTTTATAAACTGTTATGTATGGTCTAGGGTGATATATAAACTAAGCCATGGTGTCTTGTTCATTTTATTTAAACTCTGGCTTATGGCAAAGTGGAAACCCATCCAGTTTTCTCCTAACCTAGATTTGAGAAGGGAGAGTTGCCCTTTTCATGTGAAAATTGGGAGAGTGAGCTAGTACATCTTGAGAGCAAAAGGTTCATCTGGATCTACCTGTCAACTCATTCAGCATTCCTGGCCTGCTTTCGAGTTGCCATTGGCAGGAGTGGGGAGAACTGATGGAGCAGCTTGGCAGCCATGACTGGAAGCAAATTCCACACATACTTTTCTCAAGCCTGTATCTCAGATTACCAGAGCCAGCCAGGGAGAGGCATGTTTTCTACAGCCCGTGAAAGTACTCCATTGCAGAATGTGATTTATGACACCTTGTGAGGAGGAGGGGGAACAGAGTCATAGTTGAGCCATAAATTACGTGGGGCAGAGTTGACTTCATTTGGTACGTGCTGACTTGTTGCTCCTAATAAATAATTGGATTTCTTTTGAAACTTGGCTTGAGGCTCATGAGTTAATTAGGGCATCTGTAGGAACTCTGACAGCTCCTTTGTTTCATGCCTTTGTTTTTGAGACCCTTCGAAGTCTATACTCCAGCTCCTGGCCTCCCATCTTCTGTAGAGTGAGTGAGTGAGTGAGTGAGTGATTATGAAGTACATCATGCATTTCCAGTGTAATACACACATGGAATATACACATGGAATATCTTGGTTCTAATCTTGTTGCAATTTGTGTTCCCTTAGTGGTGGCAAGTGGAGAAAGTAAATCCTATCAAACTTTATGAAGAAAACAAAGTCATGGCTGGATTTTCTCTGCTGAACCTGCTTTTCAAACAGGGCCGAAGTAGTCTTGTCACTAAAGTAATGGACAATCTCATAAAACTTTACAACGAGAAGAAGATCAAACCAGTGGTTGATTCACTGTGGGCACTGGAAGAGGTAAGCACTTTATCTTGTTCCTTCTCTGATATGTTAGTTTTGGTTTTATTTTTTAAACAATGTATTATTAAAATAGGTCATGGACATTCCATCTGCATTCTTCAAACAGCAGCATGGGAGTACTGGGGTTTTGTAAGTTTGTATTTTTAAAATGTAACTCTCTGCATAGAGATGAGAAAAGGAAGGATCCCCATTTCCTGGTTTCATGCTCTAGTGTGTTAATTATTAGCATACACAGTGTAGCTTATTTAAACATTGGCAGTGTTCCTTCCTGTTTAAAAAACACAACAACTTGAATGCTTTCCAGCCATGTGTACTTTGATGTCTGTTGTATCTTACAGTGGATTTTTTAGCTTATTGTTTCAAAAAGCTTCTAGGCAGTGCTTGCAGACATGGCAGCCTTCCCACACAGCATTAGACAACAAATACTAAATGTTTCAGCCAGCCATGCTGGTTAAAGGTGGGATGCTTTGTCTGGCATAGAGTTTTCCAACCTGAACAACTTCCATATGTGTGTCGACTTCAATTCCCAGATCACTCAGCAATGGCCACGATGGTTAGTGAATTCTTGGAGTTAGTTCATTTGCCCAGGTTAGGAAACCTAGCACACCTGAAGAGCATCAGACACACATGAGGAAAAACAGGTAGGAAGAAAGCTACAATACTTCAGAGAGATAAGGACTCCGGCTGAACAGGAGTCAAAAAGAAAAACAAAAAAGTGTACTGAAGGAAGAACTGAAGACTTAGCTAGAAAAAGGTTAGTATCTTGAGGGGAGTTAAAGACTTGAGAAAGGACCTCTAAGCATGCCATGCTTGTTGTGTGCCATAATGAAAATATTTATTTATTTGTTTATTTACTTACTTACTACCTGATAACCTGGTGTCGTCTGGGTATTTATTTATAGGGGGAAAATGTCCTGACCAAATGTAATTTCTAATGTTGGATTTTCCTCCTTACCAGAAGGAGCCCCCTTGTAGAGTTCTGTAAAGCCATTACCATGGCAACTCCACTGCACTGTACAGTAGAAGCCATTTTACGGCAGTGCAGTAGAAACCATTTTACGGCAGTACAGTAGAAGCCATTTCAAGGCACAACAGGCTGTATCTTAACAGAACACAAACCCTAAGGTGTGTTAGGGATGTCTTATCCACACTGTATTTTTTTCCACAGAGAAGTCATCTGTATACCAAGTGTGGTTGAAATTGCTTGAGGCGTTCCAGAGTTGTGCTGGAACACACACACACACACACACATCAATCAAATTTACATCCTTGACTATCCCACAGAAAGTGACTCAGGGCTGCACACAGTAAAATCAGGAAATGAATAAGACAATAATTAGTTACAACCATTACCTACTTATTTAAAAAATGAGAAATTATAAAAGCAGACACAAAAAAAAGAGAACAATAGAGAGACAGACATATTAATAATAAGGGAGCCACCTCATGAATTCACCCGTCCCTGGGGCTCCCAGTCCTGCTGCCCTAATATGAAAGATATATTACACTAGGATTTATTGGAATAAGCCTTCAAGAAAATATGTATGAGTTTTAGTGCAGTTTTTTTAAAAAATGTAAGAAAAATAGGCATGGCACAAAAGAAGGTTGAGAAATGAGAAATGGAACAAAACCTAAAGATCCATAGATGTTCTTACACGTATTTGTAAATGGTGTCATGCTATTTTACAAAATAACATTCTTCCATTTGTTTGGTAACACTTCATACCATTTGGCAGCTATCTCTCCTATCACTCTGACATTAGCTTGAGAAGTACATAAATACAGTCTGTTCATCAAGCCTACTCACTGTCATCTGATGGGGGAATTAAAAAAAACCACATTAAACCTTATAATTACCCTTGTCCTTTCCTCCCTAAGATACACATTTATTTTTCAATGATCAGTCTGAGGTTTTTTCCTGAGTTGCCATATTAAGGGTGCTGTTGTCGTTTCATCATTGGAATCTAAAAGTCTCAGAGGTTACATAGCAAATAAATAAAATAAAATAATAAAGTAAGATTAAAATAAAACCATCAAGGCACATCAGCTGTATGGATGGGATCTATCCAACTCCAAAAGTACAAACAAACAAACAAACACAGATGCTCAGGAAGGCAGAAACTTCCATTTCCTCCCTGACTAACTGACATAGAATAATTTTACCTGCTATTATAAAAGACAGAATTCCTGTTGTATCTGTTCTGTCCCATGACAACCAGAAAAAATATACATAGGGGTGGCTTTGTTCTCTTTAATAAATGAGTCTTGCCAAGACATCACTTGCAATACAGAGATACGTTCAGTGGTGGGATGCTACCAGTTTAACAACTGGTTTGGTGAGCGCACACTTTGTGTGCACAAATGCACCTAAAGCACTTGCGTGCAGCACTGAAAATGTAGCATTTAGAAGCTCAGCTGCTTATCTTCCACATCAGCAACAGTAAGTAGAACAGCAAGGGGGCAGAAATCAGCTGTGCTGTGCAATTGAGATAAACTAGAAAGCAGGAAATAAAGGACAGGATAGGGCGGGGAAAGGTGGGTGGGGCCAACTGATTGTCAAAACTACCGGTTCTCCTGAACCGGTCTGAACCAGCTGAATACCACCTCTGCGTAAGTTCAGCAAGTTTGGCTTACAAGGTTTCCAAATCACAGAGGCAAGCGGGAGAGAGTGTAGATCAGTGGTTCTCAACCTGTGGGTCGGGACCCCTTTGGGGGTCGAACAACTCTTTCACAGGAGTCATCTAAGGGCATCAGTAAACACATATTTTCGATGCTCTTAGGAACCGAGACACCAATTTTATGGTTGGGGGTCACCACAACATGTGGAACTGTATGAAAGGGTCGCGGCATTGTGAAGGTTGAGAACCACTGGTATGTATGGATAGATAGATAGATAGATAGATAGATAGATAGATAGATAGATAGATAGATAGATAGATAGATGATAGATAGATGATAGATAGACAGACAGACAGACAGACAGATAGATAGATAGATTCCAGTTTTCAATCCAAATCCCCAAATGCCAATGCAGAGAAGTCACACAAAATATTCTCTGTAGAAGCTTCAAGTAATTAAGAAAAAGCATTGAGAAAGAATGAGCTTTCAGGACCCTGGACAGATCACTAGGAGCTGAACACTTGGGTCCAGCCACTTGTTGCTCCAACTGAGGTCATATGGATGTTTGAAATCTTCTTGCTACTCCTCCAAGGCCCAATCAACCATCTCCAATTGAAGATACTCTCAAGTGTTTTGTCTTAGAGTCCCAGATGATACTAGTAAGCCTAGAACTTTCTGATGGGAGAGATTCTAATGTATCTCAAAGCCAGTCTTGTAAGCGAAGGCTCCGCAGACTTCACTTGGGGACTTTGAGTCTACAACTTTCATTACTGGTTGTTCTTTCTGCCTTGTGTATTTCTTAGTTCTGGCCTAGTGCAATATCCTGACTGTTCTTGTATGAGATGTTTTTACTAACGATTGACTGTGTGAACAAATATCACAGGTATCCATGGGAAATAAAAACCTAATGACTATATCCATCTATATCAGTTATGCATGGGTGGATATTAAATCAATACATTGGTCCCTTTGTTATGGTAAAGTTCACGTTGTCAAATTAAATATTAACAACAGAACACTGATTTTGTTAATTGAGACTTTTCCTCCCCCAAGGTTTGCTACTAAACTAATGAAACATACTGTATGTTCATACTTGATATTGCCATGGCAACATTTCCTTTATCATGCAGATCAATCTATCAGTGGGGAAAAGAGACCAAGGAGAATGATGTACTGGCATTCCATTTTGTCATTTGCTTTGCAATGTGAAACCATCTTCCTGTTCTGGTTTTGGTATTAAATAAACATTGGAGGTTCAAAGTCTAGTAATAAATTTAGAAGAGTTCCTGTAATCAAGTGAACTGGATTTAGAAGGAATCAGTGTTAATAGTAAACTGATATTTGAATGGGCCTATCAATTTAGAGAGGACGCAGTGGTTTAGTGGATAAGATGCTGAGCTTGTCGATTAAAAAGGTCACCAGTTCAGCGGTTCGAATCCCTAGCGCTGCATAACGGAGTGAGCACCCGTTACTTCTCCAAGCTTTTGCCAACCTAGCAATTCGAAAGCATGTAAAAATGCAAGTAGAAAAATAGGAACCACCTTTGGTGGGAAGATAACAGTGTCCCGTGTGCCTTCGGTGTTTAGTCATGCTGGCCACATGACCATGGAGACGTCTTTGGACAATGTTGTCTCTTCGGCTTTGAAATGGAGATGAGGACCATCCTCTCGAGTTGGGAATGACTAGCACATATGTGTGAGGGGAACCTTTACCTTTTAAACCAGTTGCATTTACAATTCTGATATAATTTACTATTATTATTTTTGGCAAATTCTGGCTAGAACTAGATTTGTAAGCTTAGACCCAACCAATAAGAACTCATGTTTTAACAGCCTATCAATTAGATGCTAAACATGACAGAGGTTACCTCAATTTGCTCAACTTGAAATGAACTATAATGAGCTTTGATCCTAAACAAATGAACAATAGAGATGGGATCATCTGCACCATCTGGCAGAAATCATATTTCTAAATATTCACAGCTGAAGACGAATTCTAAATGGTTTCTAATTAAATTTAAGAACAAACACTTTGAGTAGAGACAGATTTAAACCAAGATCCCAGTGCTGAGATTGTTGATTCCAAAATCAAAAATTGGGTAGAACAAATGAATTTCTCTTCCCATAGAGACAATCCTAGTTTGAAACTATGAAGAATTTACAGTTTGTTCTTGTCTTAGCCATTGTTACTGCTTTCTGATAGATAAATAGATGATAGATAGATGGATGGATGGATGGATGGATGGATGGATGGATGGATGGATGGTCCTTGTTTTGGCCATTGTTATTGCTTTCTCATATATATATACATATAAGATAGCTAGATGGATGGATGCAGTGGTGGGTTTCAATAATTTTTCGAACCTACTCTGTGGGTGTGGCCTCCTTTGTGGGAGTGGCTTGCCGGCCATGTGACCTGGTGGGAGTGGCTTGCAGGCCATGTGTTCTCCCTCCTTCTCTCTCTCTCTCTCTCCTTCCTTTTGTCTCTGTCCCTTTTTCCTTTTTTTCTTTCATCTCTCTCACTTTTTCTTTCTTTTTACTTTTTTTCTTTCTTTCTTCCTTTCTTTCTCTTTCTCTCTCTGTGTGGGTCAGTCTGTGTGTGTGTGTGTGTGTGTGTGTGTCCAAATTTTTTTTTGGAACCTCTTCTGTAGGTGTGGCCTGCTTTCTGGGTCCACTGGTGGAACCTTTTCTAACCGGTTCGGTAGATTTGACGAACCGGTTCTACCGAACTGGTGCGAACTGGTAGGAACCCACCTCTGGATGGATGGATGGATAGCTAATCTTCATTAGTTTCTAGAGTTGCTTATGTTCTCGAATCTAAAGAAATCGAATCTTGTGAGAAGGTTTAGCGAGGTTTAGATTTAGACAAAGGGTTTTAATTTCTTGTCACTGTAATGCCACTACTGTACATGCACAGTGTATGTACAGTCTAATCTCCACTAGAATATAACGCATTATGATCAGTTTTTTCTTTTATTTTTGCCAGTGGAATTGTGTATCCAAGGTGAAATTTAATTCCATTGCTTCATATTAACACAGAAAATAGCATTCCATATTTGAATGCTAAACTGATTCCCTGGTGATTTTAATCTATCAGCATTTTAAATTGGGGGTCCAATTTAAAATGTTACTGGTTGTTTTTGAATATCAGGGAAGCTAATATCATCCTACCTACTGACTCATT
The DNA here is from genome assembly GCF_051295495.1 of Thamnophis sirtalis. Lineage (NCBI taxonomy): Eukaryota > Metazoa > Chordata > Lepidosauria > Squamata > Natricidae > Thamnophis > Thamnophis sirtalis. The sequence continues at coordinate 32,567,567 of NW_028261394.1, read as the reverse complement.
CAAGGAAGAAAGATTTTTGGACAAGCGTCCAAACCATCCTTTGTAGTTATTAAATTTGCCAGTCAATTTGATAATAATTATGCTCGAAGTAATAATTATGTTCCCTTTAATCTACATAGTTAAAGCTGAATTTCAGAGTTTTATGCTCTGTGATGCTCAGTTGTGTGTTATGCAGAATCTCCAAGTTTAGAAATAATCTAATCATAATTCTTGAAAATCTTACTAGGAGTTCCTTAATCAACTTCCAATGTCCTGACATGTTTAGAATTAGGCTGCATTTCCCTTAGGCACCGATTAAACCTCTGATATCTTAGATTCTGGCTGAATGCAAGTCTACTAGGAAAATTCCTTAGTTCATCTCATTTTGCTAGTTACACTTTTTTCCTCCTTAAAGCAAATGAATGATGATGTGGCATATTGCAGCCTTACCTTGTCTGTACTAAATGCTTTGCGATTTGATAAAACTCTGACTGAACCCAAAGCAGAGAATTTGGCATTTAGATATCCTAAATGACAGAACCAAAGTTTCCCATCCCTTTTATAATACAATCATTCCAGAAGTGGGTTGCTCCCGGTTTCATTGCTGGTTCACTTTGCGTGTGCATGTGCAGTTCAATGTAAATTGTACTTTGCGCATGCACAGAACAATTTACAATGAACTGCACACACACACACACACACACACACGCACTACTAAACAACATGCTAGCAACAGCAGCATTGACCAGGAACTGGTTCGGGGGCGTGGCTAGCCTGGATCGCTGCCAGTTCTGTGACCCAAGCCAAAATACCACTACCGATTTGGCTGAACTGGCCCAAACCGAGAGTAACCCACCTCTGACTCATTCTCCCTTCCTAGATATTTCTATAATGTCTTTCAAGATCCACATGAGAAGCTGTTTACTTGATTAGAATTAGGGTGCTACGTATACAGGGGACGTATAAGCCTCTCAAAGCCAAAGTTATTTCTGTCCCATAGTGTACTATTAAAATGTCCATTGTGCATCCAATGATGATTACTTGCTCATATGAGAGAGGCTTGGCCAGCCAGAAACACAGGAAGCTTAAAACAAACCATAGTTTGTTGTTTTTTAACTATACTACCTAGAGTCATGATGGCCAACCTATGGTACACGGGCCAAAGGTGGCACCCAGCACCTTCTCTGATGGCATGCAAGCTATCACTCCAGTTCAGCTTTGCCATGCATGCATGTGTGCCTCCCATCGCCCAACTGGTCTTCGGGTCTCTGCCGCACATACACGGGGGGGCAAGGCACGTGCAGAGAGCACATATGCATGATTGGAGGGGCGGGGTGCATGCGCAGTGATGCAAGCTCATTGCATTTTGGGGATTTGAGTGCACGCATGCACATTTGCAGGTGTACATGCATGCTTTGAGCACGGTCTGGAAAAGGTTAGCCATCACTGACCTAGAGGGAAATGTCAGGAGCTGGATTTCCCAGCCTGCTATCCCAGTAGTGTCCCAGTACTGATAATGATACCTAGTTTGGTAATGAAATGCCTGCAAGAAAACAACCAAGCTCAGAGAACACCAAGGACCCCACAATTCAACTCTGAGCTCTAAATATTCTCTTCTATCTGTTGGGTAGCATTTTCTTCAAATGTGCCCTACGCAGACTCAGAATTATTATTTTTTTACAGTTGGACCATGTGTTTAATTATTTGGATTCCAAAATTTATCTTCTCAATGATTCTGTCGAAACACTAAGAACATTTTCCTATTTCATGGCTCCTACCAAACATTTTGCTCTGTGCTGGCTTTTAAATATCACTGACTTTTGTGCCAGGCAGCTGGTGCTGCAGACTGACTGGTTTCATTACTTTGTAGTTTAAAAAAAAAAAAGAATAAACTCCAGCAGTTCTCTGCCAAAAGCCTAACTCTGCATGGAAAAAACCCAAACGAGTGTTAATATTTTAGAAAGATGAGCGAAACATTTTGGAATTCAAATATTTATTGGCTACACTATGGAATTCTACACACAATTTCCCATAACCCCATTTTCTCAGCCACTCTAAATCTAATATATTATATTCCCCCTGAGCCTTGTGATATGGAAGATCAAATATAAATCTTTGTGGATATTTGAGATATTATCCCTGGTGTAAAATGTCATTGCTGAGATATTAATAGTGACAGTTACAAAGGAACATGGATTCCGGGTCACGAAAGATCAAGTGTGGTTTTTAAATTCACTGGGCTGTAGTTGAGCTAGAAGTTTCATTTGCAGATATATGAAAAATGGTCTCACTGTGCTCCAGCTTTCTCATGATCTTAGATACAACAGGGAAGTGGAAGACCAATCTGAGAGTCCCACTATTGAGAATTACAAGTGATGGGATCTTTGTTATAGTATTGTAGTAGTATTGTATTTTTCGGAATATAAACACACCCTCCTCCCCCCAAAAAAGAGCGTGGAAATGTTGGTGCGTCTTATACATCGAATACAGCCATTTTTAGCCTCCGTTTTGGTGAAAAATGGGCCATTTTTCACTAAAACGGGGGTGTTTTTGCCTTCCTCCACCCCCCCAGAAGCACTTTGCAGGCTTCAGCAGGGCTGGGGGAACAGAAAAATGCCCCCATTTTGTGAAAAATGGGGGGAGTTTTTGCCTTGTTCCAGCCCTGCTGAAGCCTGCAGAGAGTGCTCTTGGGGGCCGGGAAGGACAAAAACTTTTTTTCTTTCTTACCTCTTTGAAATCTTGGTTCATCTTATACACCGGTGCGTCTTATAGTCTGAAAAATATGGAGGGAGGAGAGAAAATGGGAGAGCTATCTGAGAAATGCAGTTTTATTGAACAATATTTGTTGCCTTCCTCTTGTAGCAGCTGGGCAAAAATTCACTATTTTATGACTAAAACTTATTTTAATGGTCTGTTAAAAGATGGGAGACTTATCATTTATTGTCACTGCCTGGGAATTCCTTTACGAGTGGGTGGATTAATACCTCATGCAGACCCAAATAAAAATTTCAATACAACTTCCTCTCTGAGAGTCACTGGAGCAAAGTCATTTGTGGGAGAGATTTCCCCTCACCCCTTTTATTGGTATTTATTGTTGATAACTGCTGAAGGGAATGTGTTGAATCTAATCAGAGCAAATGTGTTTAAGGAGCATAAGGAAGTGGAAGAGGTACAGCACAATCCAACTTTAAAAGTTCTCTTAATATAGACAATCTCAATCAAAGTAGTTTTAGCTGAGTTTTAGCCAAGTAGTTTTAACCAAGAAGAAAAGCAACCTGACAGAACAATTAATAGATGGAACAACTGACCTTCAGAGATTGTGAATGCTCCAACACTGGAAGTTTTTAAGAAGATGTTGGATATCCATTTGTCTGAAGTGGTGTAGGGTTTCCTGCCTAAGCAGGGAGGTTGGACTAGAAGACCTCCAAGGTCCCTTTCACCTCTGTTACTCTATTCTAACCTTCTGGTGGTGTTGATTTCCTGCCATGGTCTTCCTGATAGCCTTGAGAACATCACTTCTACATCCTCAGTCACAACACAAGAATTGATGTGAGGATTGCCTAGGAATGTTATGGAATACTTCCATCAGGTAAAATGATTTATGGCCAGGAAGGAACAGGGAAGTTGAAAACTTTGGTTGACTGTTTGGGCCAGATCAAACTTTCAGACTGTTTTTCAATGTTTTGCCTTTTTCTTCATTTCCCTTCCACCTGGTGTGCTGAATTGGTTTGGGTAACTTCAAAGTTTCCACACACTCTCCCCACTCCCCAATTCATGTTGACTGTAATGATGATAAGAACTGGAATTATTGGTTGTTGCTTTATTTATAGTTCTTTATATCCTACCATTCAGGATAGTAATCTCCCCAAACCATTTAAAAATAAAACAAACTATTATGTAGGCATACATGCCTGCATGTAAGCAAACAGTAGGTGGTGATAATAACCCTTGGAATCATGGGAAGAGAAGCAATACAGTTGAACAGCCTTCATCCACCCTTCCTTCCTCTCTTTTCAAGAATCTTACCGCTTTTGGTTGTTTGTATAAAAGGATTGGGGAATTGTGTGTACACACACACACACACACACACACACACACACACACAGAGGAAATTTGTGTTTCAATTAATATCACATACACTGGAAGGAGACTAATGAGTTCTTAGGGTCTGTGTTCACACAACCCACTTATTGATTTTATTACTGATTTTAATCCACTCCGATGAATTCAGATTGCACAATCAAAAAAGTTTGACTTGCATAATCTACGAAGCCATAATGAACTAAGATTAAAACTAGCCAATCAAAATCTCTTGAGGGCATGCTGCTCCTAAACCTTTCATTAGCCTACCCAAGTATGTTGTGAGAACACAGTCGGTGGCTGTGATTCTGCTCTTTTTCACATACCCACTGAACAGTGGCGACTTTTAGGAGTTCTTGTGACTGCATAAATGCTTGCTGTCTGTGGGTTAATGCCAGCAGCTGGATGAGCATCAAAACAGAAAATCAGACAGATGCTTTTATCAGTTTGGGCAAGATCTACTTGCGCCATTGGCGTTGCCAAAGTAACTCTGACGCTAAAAGCTTGTAATTTTAGGCCACATGACCTGTAACCATGGAGACCTGATCCTCATAATTTGCAGTGGCATTTTTTAGTAGCTTGTTCCTTAGCAGCACTGGGGTAAAGCAGACAGGGAGAAGAATGACGGACCAAAAGTGTATCCTTTAACTCTTCCCTCACTGGTGTGGATGAAAAAGCTTTAAATATGTCCTTCAGAAAAGTCCCAGTAATGTTGTATTAAAGGCTACCTGCAGCACATCCAAACCGGGGGAATATTTTCCATATCGACAAAGTCAACATTTGAGATTAAGGAGCATTGCCTACTAATATTTAAGGGACGTGGTGGCTCAGTGGCTAAGATGCTGAGCTTGTTGATCAGAAAGGTCAGCAGTTTGGTGGTTCAAATCCCTAGTGCTGCATAACAGAGAGAGATCCCGTTACTGGTCTCAGCTTCTGCCAACCTAGCAGTTTGAAAGCATGTAAAAATGCAAGTAGAAAAATAGGATACACCTTTGGTGGGAAGGGAATAGCGTTCCATGCACCTTTGGCGATTAGTTATGTTGGCCACATGACCACATAAATGTCTTTGGACAGCACTGGCTCTTTGGCTTTGAAAAGGAGACGAGCACCATCCTTAGAGCTGAAATCGACTAGCACATATGTGTGAGGGGAACCTTTACCTACTAATATCTAACTACTGTCTCTATAATAAACTCAGACAAGCATTTCACCCTGGAATGTGTGAAATTCTTATAAGAAACTTGGCTAATCTTATACGAACCTCCCATTCCAAGCATTCATATATCATTTTTATTAAGAATTTTTTAGCTGTAGTAAAATATAATATAAACTAAATTTAAGGAAAGAAAAATGAAATAGTTGTAAAATGTAAAAGGAAGAAAAAGATAAAAATATATATTACAGAAAGAAGGAAAAAATTACATAAAGAAGGGACTTCCAAACTTTATCACAAGCATAAACAAATTTAGTAGCTCTTCGCTCTCACTAAAGTTGCAAAGAAGAAATTTCTGCTTTTCTGCTTTAGAGAATAATAAAAACATGCTTTATTATGCCAGGTGTTAAGAAGTTGGAATTATTTGTGTTTGGCTCAGCATGTTATGTGATCCTTGGATTGTGGATTATGTCCAGCTGTGTGGAAGGAGCCCAAGTATTGTCTTTCAATTTTATCTAGTGATGGTCTTGCTCTTCTGTTTATTTCAGCCTTTGAAAACTTTTCAAAAGAATTATAAAAATAAAGTCATGCTCCACTCCTGGTAACCACTTGGCCATTGCTATTTTTGGAAACTGTATAATTTGTTGTTTACTTAATCTAGGTTAATATTTTGTCTTTTGAGTCTAGCATTCACTCCTGAGATTTCCAACTGGCTCTCTTCCTTAGCTTTTCCAGAGTTCATAAAAGTGACCTAGCTTTGGCGGTTACATTTTGTTGCTGTTTGTTAGTATTACTAGTAATGCAAATGCATTCCTTTATGCGAATGTTCTAATCTCCTGTGAGAAGTGGGGCAGTTTGCAGCCAAAGGTCAGCATTAAAATCTTGTACAAAATGAGTTAATAGTCTTTTGAGCATTCCTTGTGAGGCAAAATGCGGAGTAAAGAAAACATTTTTTTCTGAGAGAAAAGGATTCACACACACACAGACACAGACACACACACTGTTGTTGTTAGTCGCAAAGTCATGTCCGACCCATCGTGACCCCATGGACAACATTCCTCCAGGCCTTCCTGTCCTCTACCATCCTCTGGAATCCATTTAAGCTCACACCTACTGTTTCAGTGACTCCATCCAGCCACCTCATTCTCTGTCGTCCCTTTTGTCTTTTGCCCTCAATCATTGCAAGCATTAGGCTCTTGTCCAGTGAGTCCTTCCTTCTCATTAGATGGCCAAAGGATTTGAGTTTCATCTTCAGGATCTAGCCTTCTAAAGAGCAATCAGGATTGATCTCCTCTAGGTTGACCGGTTTGATCACCTTGCAGTCCAAGGGACTCGTAGGAAGGGATAAAACAGTCCAACCTATCAAAAACAGCACCACAAAAATCAGATTAGGAACACAAGTTGAAATAGTGAAGAAAATGGTAAGTGAGCACCTGTCTACCCTAGATGAGTTCAAATCACCAGGATTGGATGGATTACACCCCAGGGTTCTGAAGGAACTGGCAGATGAGATATCAGAACCACTGAACTATATCTTTCAGAGATCCTGGAGCACCAGGGAACTACCAGAGGACTGGAAAAGAGCTGATGTGGTTTCCATCTTCAAAAAAGGGGAAAAAACAGATCCAGGAAACTACAGACCTATCAGCCTGACCTCAATATCAGGAAAGATTTTGGAAAAGATAATCAAGCAACGAATTAGCGAACACCTAGAAGCAAACAAAGTAATAGCCAAAAACCAACATGGGTTTGTCAAAAACAGATCATGCAAGACTAATCATTGCATTCTTTGATAATATGACAAAATTAGTGGACCAGAGGAATGCCGTCGATATAATTTATTTGGACTTCAGTAAGGCATTTGATAAGGTAGACCATAACCTACTACTAGATAAAGTAGTAGAATGTGGGTTTGACAGCATCACCACCAGATGGATTTGTAACTGGCTGACCAACTGCACTCAACGTGTAGTCCTCAATGAAACTGCATCTTCATGGAGGGAAGTATGCAGTGGAGTACCCCAAGGCTCTGTTTTGGGCACAATGCTCTTCAACATCTTCATCAATGATTTGGATGAGGGAATAAATGGGAAACTCATCAAATTTGCAGATGACACCAACCTGGCAGGAATAGCCAACACTCCAGAAGATAGGCTAAAGATACAGAAGGATCTTGACAAACTTGAACATTGGGCACTATCTAATAAAATGAAATTCAATGGTGAAAAGAGTAAGATTCTACATTTAGGCAACAAAAACGAAATGCATAGGTACAGTATAGGTGGTACCTTGCTCAACAGTAGTAACTGTGACTGGGATCTTGGAGTCCTAGTGGATAACCTTTTAAATATGAGCCAGCAGTGTGAAGCAGCTGCCAAAAAACCCAACACAGTTCTAGGCTACATAAACAGAGGGATAGAATCAAGGTCACGTGAAGTGTCAATACCATTTTATAATGCCTTGGTAAGGCCACACTTGGAATTCTGCATTCAGTTTTGGTCACCACGATGTAGAAAAGATGTGGAGAGTCTAGAAAGATTGCAGAGAAGAGCAACAAAGATGATTAGGGGACTGGAGACTAAAATATATGAAGAACGGTTGCAGGAACTGGGTATGTCTAGTTTAATAGAAAGAAGGACTAGGGGAGACATGATAGCAGTGTTCCAATATCTTAGGGGCTGTCACAAAGAAGACGGAGTCAAAATACAAGGCACCTGAGGGTAAAACAAGAAGCAATGGGTGGAAACTAATCAAGGAAGCAACTTAGAACTGAGGAGAAATTTCCTGACAGAACAATTAATCAGTGGAACAGCTTGGCTCCAGAAGTTGTGAATGCCCCAACATTGAAAGTCTTTAAGAAGATGTTGGATAGCCATTTGTCTGAAACGGTATAGGATTTCCTGGCTAGGCAGGGGGTTGGACTAGAAGACTCCAAGGTCCCTTCCAACTCTGCTATTGCATTGTATTATTGTATTATAATCTTCTCCAGCACCATAGTTCAAAGGCCTCCATTCTTTGGCCCTCAGACTTCTTTATGGTCCAACCTTCACAGCCATCCATTGCAACTGGGAAAATCATAGCCTTGACTATATGCATCTTTGTTGGCAGGGTGATGTCTCTGTTTTTTAGTATGCTGTCTAGATTTGCCACATCTTTCCTCCCCAGTAACAAGCGGGAGACACACATTACCCATTCTTATATTAAGCTCTGATCATCCAAGTAGAAAGATTATTCCGCCCATTCAAATAATTGGTTATCAGGAATGATGGAATATTTTGTGTAATGGAAGGTCCTGGAATTGGTAAAAATAAGTTCAACCCACCACTGATCATATTGGTATAGGCAATGTTGTATCATTCAATGAATTGTGTTTATTCAATAACTGTTGATTAATCACTTCATTGTATTGTGAAAAGACCTATAAAGTGTATAGAAACCTTAATAACCTCTTTCCCCTTTTCTCTCATCCATATTAAGTGGATATATTGTCACAGAAAGCACAAGTAATTTCTTTTTTTCTATAATATGGCATTTGAGCACCTCCTGAGGCACGGCTATATTTTCAAAGAACAAATGTTACATAGACAGCACGGTTATTTTTTTCCCCTTGATAGAAGCAATCAAAACATTTGTTCTCTGCAGACTTAAGGGCTTGTAAAATTGCAGTTGGCTGCTAATCATTCTATACCTTTAGCAAAATTCCAAATTAAAGCAAGGATTGGGAACCATTGAAGGTCAAGAAGGTTTTTTAATTCAGCTGAACAATAAAGTGCCTGCGTTCTTTAGGGGAGGAAATGGGTTGGATGCTATCCATCAGAGCTGGCTGGCCTGTGAATGGTGCTGTGAACCATTCAGCAACATCGGGAGCCCCACATGTTAAATGGATTGCTATCATAATGAAGTAAGTCATTCCCTAATTGTTATTGAACAAATCATATTCAGAATTGATAAACTAGATGGTTTGGAGACCCCTTGTAAACATTGGGCTTGCATAAATCAGATTCAGGTTGAAATCCCCACTTGATCTCCAGATGAGGGATGTTACAGTGGGATTCAGCCGGTTCAGGCAAACCGATTGTTAAATTGCTGGTTGGCCTTGCGCCTTCCAGGAGTCCCCACACACCCTGTTTTGCTTGCAGGAGACTGCAGGGAGGCCTATTAGGCTCAAAACAGGGCGCGGGGGGGGGGGTGCAGCACTTCCCCCATGGCCCATTTTTTGCTTGCAGGAGGCTGCAGGGAAGCCTACTAAGCCCAAAATGGGGCACCCCCTGTGGCCCATGTTTGCTCCCGGGGGGTGCAGGAGGCCGAGTGCTGCCTGTCACACCCCCTGGCCATGGCCACCATGGCCACGCCCACCCAGCCGGTCATTAGGGCAGAGAACCAGTTGTTAAATTATTTGAATCCCTGGTGATGAACCCTCATCCCAACACTCTTCCTTGGGAATTGTGGGAATGCAATGAGAGAAACTTTCCCCTTCTCTGAGTTACCAGTAGGAGATAGAAATATAATGATAGATCCATGAATAGTTACTAAACATGCAATATTATAATTTAAGACATGTGTGTGTGTATCCAGCCCTACTAAGGTGCAGAGCTGAAGCTAAGCTTTTCCAGATGCAGCCCACATACAGTGTGGAAATTGCTAATGGTGACAAAATAATCGATCATTCCACCTTGCCTCTTTACAATCTGGTCACTCCAGGATGTGCTCATGTAGTTTTCTTAACCATAACAGCTTCACAATTGCTGCTTTATGGGGTATTTTGGAGAGATTTCAGCTCAGGTACTTCAGGTAGATGCCCTAAAAGGGACCGCAGAGCTCAAAGACTGGACAAAGGATGCCCATGTCAACTGCCATAGGTGTACGATTATGCACCAGTTGGAATAACGTAGATGATGTTCTTGTTGTGACCTCCACCAAAATGATATTTCTATATTTTTATAACCACGTCATGTGTTATAATCTGGTTTTGTTACATTAACGTAATGCTTTCTGGTTTTGCCATTGTATTGTTTACTGCATGTTATTATATACGCCGTATGCTGCCTAAACTCTCTTTGAATTGAGCTCATGTATAAATGTAATATTTAACTCTGTGATTGCAGGAATTTGTTCATGTATCATAAAATGAAGCTGCAGTCCATCAAAGGACCCCATCAATCATTAACAAAAAAAAATCATAGCAGAGAATAGAAATCCAGAGTTCTTATCTTCCAAAGTGATATTCAGTTCAATATCCTCCCAAGAAGATAGAAATGGGATTGCACATGGCACTTCAATTGTATCCGTCAGGGCTGCTCTCCAGATGCTTTTATTACATTATTATTCTCTAAAGTCACATGGTGTGGGAGAGATAACCTTGGAAAAAGCATCATTAGAAGAGCAGGGACAGAAGAAGCATGTTGTAAGCCCAGGGATGTAGGACAGCATTAGAAGAAGACTTAGGTTGGATTCTTTTCGATCCCCAGGTATAAAAGACAGGCGGAAGCGAAAACACAAGCAGACCTGCAAGATTGTGTTATTGTAGCCTATCACCAAAATGTTTCAGTCCAATCTTTCTGTAGAGTGAATTTCCTGATCTGATGTACCTTGTAGGGCTGACACCCGGAGGACAATCCTGAAGAATTCTAAGAGCTTTAGTCTAAGTCTTCTGAAGGCCTTGTGTTCCAACTTCTGCCAGACACATTTACCCAAAAGAAATCTCCAAACATACTCGTAGGAAACAGATACAGATTGACAGAGTTGGAAGGGAACTCGTTAGTCATCTAGTCCAACCCCCCCACCTAAGCAGACCCTTTCTGAGAGATGACAGTCCAATTATGAAGTTCCCAGAACTTCTGAAGGCAACTTCTGTTCCATTGGTTGATTGCTCTCACTGTCAGAAAATTTCTCCTCATTTCTAGGTTGAATCTCTCCTTGTTCAGTTTCCATCCATTATTCCTTGTCTGGCCTTCAGATGTTTTGGAAAATAGCTTGACCCCTTCCTCCTAGAACATCCTAAAACAAGTTTTATACAGCAGCTTTCCTAGTTCTATATTATTCTGGAGATACAATATTTTCTTTTCTTGTGATGTATAATTAATTCCATGTCTTTCTTGGGCTTACACTAAAAGTCAACATAGGCACATATTTTTTTACATACATAAATATACAAGGAAACATACTTGTGCCCAAAAACCAATTGTAGGGGGGTATTTTTTTGTTTTTAATTTGATTTGCTTTTGCATCACAAAGAGGATTAAAATTTAAGATCTGTTTGATTATAGGTGAAGGAAGCAATGCAAAGAATCCATGACAGAGGTAATATAGGAAAATTAATTCTGGATGTGGAGAAGACACCTACTCCTTTGGTAAGTTACAAGAAGTAGAAGATTTCAACTCCAACATTGATCAATATGTGAATATTGAAGAAACCTTTGCACCCTTTATTAGCCCCCTGGGTAACCTGTTGGGTTCTTGTTTTAGAGGTATTTTTATTACCAAATTCCTCAATACCTTCAACAATGGCAGAACTTCTAATGTTTTATCTTCACTGGAAAAGTTCTTAAATTTCAGGGAGATATGCAGAGATGTGAGTATTTGAAAATAGCCCATGTTGAATTGTCAAACATCAGGAGTTGGCCATAGAAGAGGTTTTATGACATTTGTATTATATCATAAAGTTTTATGATAATGTTTATGTCATGAAATGTTCTATAAATTTTGCAAAATTTCAATTCTGTGAAAGTCAATTCCATGAATGTTTGGAATGCATTTGGAGATCTGCCAGTTGGTGATCATGCCTTTGCAAATCATTGCTTGGATCCATCATTTCTCCTTTTACTCAAAACCTTGAAAATGACACAATGTATGCAAACCTACTAAAGCCCTTCATGGTAGTGGATCTGCGTACTTGGGAGACCGCCTCCTGCCAATCACCTCCTCTCGACCCATAAGATCTCACAGATTAGGCCTCCTCCGAGTGCCATCTGCCAGCCAGTGCCGGCTGGCAACTATGCGGAGGAGAGCCTTTTCAGTAGCAGCTCCGACCCTCTGGAACGATCTCCCCGTGGAGATTCGTACCCTCACCACCCTTCAGACCTTCCGCACAGCCCTCAAGATCTGGCTATCCCGCCAGGCCTGGGGGTAAAGACCATAATCCGCCCCCACCCGAATGTTGTATGAATGTTGCTTGATTTTAATTATACATTGTGTTTTTATGTTATTGTATGTCTTCCCCTCCCATACAAGTTGTTAGCCGCCCTGAGTCCCCTCAGGGAAAAGGGCAGCCTATAAATAAACTCAACTACTACAACTACAAACCTGGATGGGTTGGGCATCTATGCATGTGTAAGAGATGATGGTGATGAACTTAAAGGTCACTCCCAAAATTATGGCACTCCTCCTTTCATCTTGTTCTTGCAATTCTTGACAAAGTTTTGGAATGGTGATACCTCTGCCTTTAGGGTCTTCTCCATTAGGCTGATTGCTTTGCACATCAGCCAGAGAATTATATTGACTGATGTGCATCCTTTCGGTTCCGTCTCGTCCCCAGATGGCCAACGACAGCACAGAGACCAGTGAAGCTGCCGAAGAGGAAGAAGACCACGAGGGGGACAGTGAGAACAAAGAGTGTATACCATTCATTCAACAGTAGTTGGAAAAGGTGGGAAATGAGAGCTGGACGAGTTGATGAAGCAGAAGAAGGGAAGACAACTGGGGAAACCCATTTTGTGCACCAGTGAACAAATGCTCTAGTACAGTGTGTGCTGTTTTGTTTTTCCTTTTGTCTGCAGTCAGCTGAGCTATCAGGTGTTGGTCATTGATGTTTTGAACTGAAGTGCCATTCTGACTTTCCCAGTATTAAGACATTCCATCCTGTGGTCTCCAGTTTGCCTGTAAAGAGTCTTGTTGAATACCTATCAAAAGCCTTATTGTCATCTACAGCGATAGGAGACACAAACATCTTTCCATGTTGGTTCCAGAAATAAATTTTCAATCCACTTTGATAGGGTTGACATGGGTTAGTTTTGGAGAGAAGCAGGGGATGTTAGGTTCTGTGGACAGGTAGTCCATATGTACAATAATTGCAGATATGCATAGCCCGGACTGTTCTTGGCATTTTGGCCACTTAAAACATGAGTATTCCCAGACTAACACCCCCCCCCCACCTATTACCAATTTTATTTAGGTAATTTAAAATTAAAATTGAGAGCCAGTTTAATGTGATAGTTAAAGCATCAGGCTAGAAAGCAGGAAAGTGTAAATTGTAATTCCACTTTGGGAACCAAGCCAGTTGAATAATCTTGGGCCAGTCATTTTCTGTGAGCTCTAAGAACCAGGCAATGGCAAACCACTTTTAAAAAACCTTGCCAAAACAGGGGATGGTAGAAATCCTTTAGGCAATCCAATCTGAGAATTGGACACCATTGAACCAAAGAGAAACAAGTTAAAATTAGTGATTTGATAATATGGGGCTGGGTGTGGGGATGTGGATGAAAGGAATTCAAGTTATTAAAATGTAGTTACAGTGAAGGAAACAAGAAAAAATATTTCATGCTTGCTTTCTCTTTGGTGACACCTAATTTTTCTTTTTCCCCAGCTCCCCTGTTCAGACTGATCCACAGGCAAACTTTCTACTCATGTTTTATAATAAGTGGGAAAGTTAGTACAAATATACCCTCCCTCTATTGATAAACTGATACAAAGCCTTAAACCATTGCATAGGCCAATGTTCTCCTTCATGACAAAATTCTAATCATTAACTGGGCAATGATATGAATGAACCCTGATAAATCCATGTGCACACAAAGCCCTCTCCGACTATACATTTGGAGAAGTGTTCATGATGTATAAATTAATGTGCATCTTCTCCTTTATGGGCCTAAAGAAGGTAAATCCTCTTTTTGAATCACAAACTAAGCCTGCTATGGTAGGCAATTGCCAATTTTTCCTGCTCTGTAAAATCACTCCATCTTTGTTAGACGAGCAACTCCTTCTCATTTCTCAAGAAAATACCTCATGTGTACAATATTGTTTGGTATACAAAGAAAACAATCCTCAAGAGATGTTAAGACGCGCTGTGATTTGTGTAACTCTCAGTGTATAATAGTTGTTGCGGGAATAGTAGTGCTCAGACTCCACCAATGAATTAAAATGGGTTTGTTGAAAATATTGCCAACAAATGTTTACAGTTGGTTTGCCTAAATTATATTATTGTACAAAGAAAATTCTTCAGAATGACTTTATACTTTCCTATCCTAAATGTTGATTTAGCATCTTTTGTTTAGCATTGTTAAGCAAAACAGCACTCTTAATAATATTTAAAGTAGTTCAAGAGTAAATAGCTCCATTCAACACATTTAAAGAAATATTAGCCTCTTAATGCTTTATCCAAATGCTGACACTTTGTGTAAACTTCACTTCTTGTCTCACTTCTTGTCTTATTACTATTTTTCTTATAGGCAAAGAACTGGGATGCCATATCTTGTACTCACAGAGAACATAGATTTCCTATGCAGTTTTAGTGTTATCCGCTTTATTAATCAAAGAAAATATTTGTCCAAATGTCTTGGAGAGCCACTAAACTATTACTAGCATCTTTCCTCAAAAGAAAGATGCATTTGGATTAATGTATTATTTGAAACATTCCAATTTTATTTTTATAATTTTCTGTTATGTGCTTTTTGTCTGTTGAACCATTGGGTTCTGTTAGGATCCTAAAACATTGAGTTTGACAATAAGCCATTTTACAAAGATGATTCTGTTCTGTTCCTTGAAGTTGTTGATCAAACCACTTCAAACTTCGAACCACAGGTGAAAACAAATCCAAGTTAAGGATGATTTTAAAAAAAACCAAAGAAAGGGAGGGAGTTGAGATATCAAGATGTTAGAGTGATTGATCATTATTTGTACAAATCATTTAGTACAGATTCAGAGTGATAGAAAATAAAACAGCCCGTCTTAAGTGGTGGTATGCAGTTCAATCAGACTTGATAGGAATTTTATTGGTTTTTAGAAAGTGGCGGAAGCATCTTCTTGTCCATTTCTGCATTGTTACTTCGCCCCCCCCCCTCAAATTTCCAGTTGTGTTTTTTTCCAAGGTGGGGAAAATAGCTTTAATGGTAGGAGAATATCTATACTACCATATTTTTTGGATTATAAGACACACCTTTTCCCCCCTAAAAGAGTGTGAAAATGTTGGTGCGTCTTATACACCAAATGCAGCCATTTTTGGCCTCCTGAAGCCTCATCTACACATCCCATTTTTGTGAAAAATGGGGCATTTTTGCCTTCCCCTGGCCTCCAGAAGTGGTCTGCAGGCTTCAGCATGGCTGGGGGAAGGCAAAAATGCCCCTGTTTTTGCAGAAAATGGCCCGTTTTTTGCCTGATTTCCACAAAAATGGCATTTTTGCCTTCCCCCAGCCCTGCTGAAGTCTGCAGAGTGCTCCTGGGGGCTGGGGAGGACAAAAACTTTTTTTTCTTACTTACCTTTTCGAAATATTGGTGTGCCTTATACACCAGTGCATCTTATAGTTTGAAAAATACGGTAGTTTGGAATTCTAACAGGTCTGAGACTTAATCCAGAGCTAGATTGGGACACAGATCCATTCAAATAATTTATTTGATTTTGAAAATTGATCGGATTTGCATTGACTCATAAAACTGACGTGAGTCGAGTCAAATGTTTGGATCAAACAAGCAAATTGATTCAATTATTTTTTTTTAAGAGCCATTTTTGCATCTCCATCAAAAATAAAAATAAAATCCAGGGCACTTCAAAAGGATCCAATAAGATTTAAGCACGTGTCCAATGTATTTTTTTTTAAAGTCAGTTTGTTTTCAATACTTGCTCGAATCTCTTTCAGATGCATAATCTTCTTCGGACGGAATGTTTTGCACATTAGTAAAAAATGACTAGCTTTGATTCAAGTCCTGCTTTTGGAAGCATTTCACTGGCAGCATCGTTATAACCACACTGTTGTTTATAAGAGCCTGCTCTAGTTATCCACTGCCCTGCCAATAGATTTTATATCCATCATTAAAATAATATTCCTGCAACGTTCCAATTCTACCACCATCAGCCTTCTCTTCTTACCCAGGTACCTCTAGCAGTGCAACAATGATTAATAGCCTCTTTCTTCATGGATTGGTTTCAACTCAGTTTTGAAAGCCATTTAAATTGCAGCTGTTGCACATTTGTGTTACCATTCTGTTTTTGTGACTCATACGGCAGCTCTTCTTTTTCCTGCAGTAAATGTATCTCCGCAGAAGGCCCATCTCTTCAAGAATATAGAAGAAAGCAAAAAGAGATGGAATGAAGGGATCATGTCAAACAAATGCCAAAAGAATGCCATGTTTTAGGTATGCTTTAAGGGCAGGAGCCATTGTAAGCTTAACACTGTAATCAAATCAAACTTTATTATGGTCATTAACCAACATATACCAGTATCAAAAGTTGCCTCTTCCAAGAAGATAAGCTGAGCCTTCACTTGAATCTTCCTTTTAGACTTTGGAGGACAGAGATGACTTTGATAAACACTCCCTGAGTGGGTGAATCTTTTCGCAACATTGTGGCTGTCCACATATTTATCTACTTGTTTTTTAATTCAATCCCCAGAGATGCCCAGCAATTAGAAATTAGACCAGTGACAGCCAAGAATTGATCATAAGCTCTTTACTTAAGCAGGGGCAGATGCTTTAAAACTTCCATCTTTTGACATTTTTACGAGTAAAACTTTTGAAAGAAAACTTTTAGAAATAAGGCAACGCTGCAGGGATTGCTTTTGGTGGAAGAGATTCATCTCCATGGCTAAATAACAGAATAACAGAGTTGGAAGGGACCTTGGAAGTCTTCCAGTCCAACCCCCTGCTCAGGCAGGAAACCCTATACCTTTTCAGACAAATAGGCTAACTTTAAGATGAAGCAGAGTTCTGGAGCATGGAGAGGGAAACGTTACAATGTTTTCTGCACCATGCATGTGGTAGAAATAATGCATAAATCCCTAAATCGCTCGTGCATCCTCCTGGATACATTCTTCCTCACTAATTTGTAATGTTTTGTAATCCCTTAGGCCTGACTTCTAATCCGTTGTCCATCAGTCTTACATTGCAGAAAGAAAAATGCATTCTTACTTTCCCTTGGGCAGGTTTGCCCTTCTTGATGATGGCCAAGATACCCAGAAGGCAGCCAACCCAAAGCCGAAACCTCTCGTCAGCAATGCAAAATGTATTATTTCACCCGATTCTCATCTTGAGTGGAGGAGATGAGGGACAAAAAACAGGATATATCTTCTGTTTCCCACATGTCTGGTAACTATTCAGGAAGAATATGATAGCTTTATTGATTAGCCCATAGGCCATATCAAAGCACAAGGTTCAAGCACATATCGCCAATAAAATCTTATGCAAACAATTTAAAATAAGAGTAGGGTAAAATGCAATATTTATAGGTTGAGACAGAATATAATTTAATACATAAATATAAAAAATAGAATAAAATGACACAAAATTATATTTCAGTGTCACCCTTACAATCTACCCCAATCAGTCCCACTTATGCAGATCTCAATCAAATCATTTTGTTTAAGTACTGCATTGAATGCTATTTTCATTCTGGCCAGATATAAAATAAGTTGTTTTGATATGGGGATCCCAATGGGTCATTTGTTTGGTATATGGACCAAGATACCTGACTCTTACCCTCTTATACAAGCCACAATCAAATAGGACGTGAGCCAGGTCTTCTACCTCTGCCGCTCCACAAATCCAGAGACGCTCATTGTAGGGTATAGAATGGGATCTCCCATGTCTGTATTATATTATATTGCATCTTATCCTATAACTATTATATTTTACCCTATTATTTTAAATTGTATAGGATTTTATTGGTGATGTGTTTGAAACTTGTGCTTTGATATGGCCTATAGGCTAATCAATAAAGCTATAAACTAATTGGCCAAAAAGAAGATTCAGGTGCTGAGTGTATAATTTGAGAGAAAGGAAGCCAGAAAATTAATTGGCGTTAGATTAGCCTTGCTTCCCCCACATTTTAGAGATGTCGTGAGGATAGCATCAGAACTTCTGTGATTCAGCTCCTTTTGTGCTTGAAGGTCAAGGTACATATGAAGTACGCTAAGTTTGCTCCTCTTCAGCTTTGATGTTGACTTTGGATTGTTGACAACTCAAGACAAATTGATCTCATGCTTAGTCCTGCAGCATTGCAAATATTGGTGGATCATTTCTTTGCTTACAACTCTCAATTGTGGACATCACTTCAGAAACACAACTCTCCTTGGATGCATTCTTTTGAAAAAAGCCGGTGCTTATATTTTATGAGCTGCAGAGAGGCTTTCGCATCAAGTGGGATCAAAATAACCCAACATTCACGCAAACTTAGCAGTGCCTGTGATCCCTTGAATTCAATCTTATGAGCCTGAGCTTCACTGGACCCTGGATTTTCTCCTGGGATTAGGTGAAAAAGTGCAAAGCATTAGAAGCTCCTTTTAAACTCTTGGCTTACCTCCTCCCCATCTGTCCACAAAGCAACTGTATTTACCTAAAATTGCAGCTTGGCTCTTCGGGGAAATTTAGAAAGGGATATCATCACTTGAATTTTGAAAGAGATTACTGCCCCAGGGGTGAAATCAATTTACCTTCGCTACCGATTTGCAAATGTTGAGCTTTGCTTGCATGCACCCCCTCCGCGCATGTGCAGAACCTTCCGCGCATGCACAGAGTGTCAAAAATGGGACGTGATGACATCTGGGAGGATGGGCGGAGCTTCCTGCCACCACCGCTACCGGTTCGCCTGAACCAGATAGAACCGGCTGAATTGAACCACTGAACTGTCCACATCAGAATACATTGGAAGTACAGCAGGTTATAATGCCCCCTATAGGTGAAGAAATACTTCTGTAGGTGTAAAGCAGTGGCAAAGTCTCAAAATGCATCATTAGCAAGTCTTTGCTTTCAATGTGCAGGGAAAAACTGGACGGAGTTGGGGAACATTTTTAGTTTGCAATTCTGCCAACCTTGGGGTTGGGTAGAATCCTATCAAGACAGCAGGAGACACCATGTAGAAAAGGAATTTTATTTAATCAGTATTATTACTGGGGAATAGAGTTCAGAATCTTTTGAGTCCCAAACCTCTTGTTACTAATCTACTTTTTCTCTAATGAATCGATTGCTTTCATCAAGTCAAAGGAAATGAGTTCCCAATTTGGATTATGGAACTATGACAGCCTCTCTTCATCATCCACCTGAACTAAGTAAACTGAAATGTTTGTTTTAACTGTTCTCTGTTGCTTTAGAGCTTTTGTTATATTGTGCCTACCAAGCAAATGATGTTTACATAAAAATATAAATAAACTATGAAGCATAGCATTAACTTTGCCTCATGGCATTTAATCCAGCACATCTAAGGATTGACAAGGGAGGTGGGCTCGGGAAGAGCGAGGGTGGGTGGGTGGGTGGGTGGGTGCCAAACTTTGCTGACAGAAGTAGCCTCATCCAATTTCTAGACTCTTCAGTAAAAGGTGCATTAAGCCAGATGTACCTGCAAGCATGAGCTTCTTACTTGTGCAACCCAGTACATTGAAAACATGAAGAAGGCATAGTGTCAGAAGAGCTAAAGATTGGTAGCATGGTTTCCCGGTATTTGAGAGGTTAGGGAAACATTTTATAGTTGAACTCAATGAGTGAAACTCTAGACATGGATTCTTGGTTGACCCAGCCTAGCATTGTCAATCTTGGGCTACCAACTCTAGGCTGCAAAAATCATGTCATCCAACAAACAGGAGAGATGCAGAAGCAGCGGCGGGTTTCACATTTTGTTACCACCAGTTTGCCGTGCAAGCCCCTGCTCACTTTGCATGCCCTTATGCGTAGGCACCTGGCCTTCCGCGCATGCACTTTGCTTGCACACACATCTTCTGTGCATGCACTTGGCCTCAAAAATGTACCTAAATGGGATGGCATAGAGCCGAGGTGAGTGAAGTGGACCCACCCGGGATTTCCGCTACTGATTCGGGTCCAAACTGGCTGAATACCACCTCTGTGCAGAAGACCTGGGGGTCAATGAGATTTTTCAATGCAGATCTGGTAGCTTTACCTAATACTTCCTAGCAGTGTCCCTTTAGGCAGGAACATTTTCTACCCTGCCTGAATTTAAGGCAGCTTTCAAAAGTCTTTCAGGAAGGGGTGTTTTTTCTCTTCAACTTCCCGCTCTGCAGCAGCCCTGCTGGATTTTTTTTTAAAAAAAAAATCAGTTAAAATTGGCTATATTCCATTACCTAACTAGGCCACCTTACTGAAGGAGCTCTTGTATGTTTCTGCCACAGAGACATTCAGGTTTTTCCAAGCAAGTTTGTCTTAGAGGACACATTCGACAGTCTAATGTCAGTATTGGAGTAGAACCGAAAACCCATTGGGACATTTGCCAGGAAGCAAACACAGTGATCAATGGAATGAAATAGAATAGAATAACAGAGTTGGAAGGGACCTTGGAGGCCTTCTAGTCCAACCCTCTGCTTAGGCAGGAAACCCTATACCATTTCAGACAAATGGCTGTCCAAACTCTTTTTAAAAATTTGGATAATCATTTGCCATGGGAGCATGTCGGACTGGTATGACTGTCCATTTTTGCTAAGTCCATCTTTTTTATCTCTGTGTCTTCCTTTTGGGGAGGCCCTTATTCTGCCTGTACATTCCTAGAAGGATCATGTGATTGTCATTATCAAGCAACTCGGTACCAGGCGAGTAGCTGGTTTGGGATTAACTCCCTTTTTGTATTGTAGCTCGATGATTAAATTAGCTTGCAGGTTTTGCTTAATTGCCAGTCTTATCAGTTAGAGACAGAAGGGCAGACGACTACAATATTTTAGTCATAAACCCATCCTCTACCAGAGCTGTGAATATTTTATTTGGTTGTTGCTTGCTAATGAGCATGTGTCTCTGTTGTTCTCCAAACGTGCACAAAAGCTATGCTCATGTATATGTTAGGGGTTCTCAATTTGCAGTTTAGTCCCAAGACTACATCCCTTTGTTGCTGTACAGAATAAGCAACAACTCATTTAATGATAGCAATGGGGACTTCAGGGATGGTCATCACTAAGTGATGTGGTTGTGCTTTGACTGTATCGATGAGTGATAGAAATTTTGATCCGGATGGCTGTTGTAAGTCAGCAGTACAGAAACATTTCAGGACAAAAACAAGCAGTAGCAAACCAACAAGAAGCTTGACTCAATAAACGTTTTATTTTAAGATGCAAGGTGTTTTCATGTGCATGGTGTCACTTTATGGACTAAAATATGCAGACCAATTGTATTTCTCTTTCCTCGGTACCATAACCTCTTAACAGTTGCTAAGTGAATTGTTGTAAGCCAAGGATTTCCTGTACTTTCTTTGTTTTAATTGTATGAGCTACCCAGAATGATTGGGAGTCAGGCATCATACAAACAGTGCAGAGAAGAGCAACCAAGATGATTAGGGGACTGGAGGCTAAAACATACAAGAAATTGTTACAGGAACTGGGCCAGAGGTGGTATTCAGCAGATTCTGACCAGTTCTGGAGAATCGTAGCAGAAATTTTGAATAGTTTGGAGAACCAGTAAATACCACTTCTGACTGACCGGCTGTGCCCCGATCTATTCTCTGCTTCCCGAGTCCCAGCTTATAAGAAGAGAATGGAGATTTTGCAGTATCTTTCCCCTGCCACGCACACCAAGCCATGCCCATAGAACCGGTAGTAAAAAATGTCAATCCCACCACTGACTAAAATGCATACAGTTCAAAATAGGAGGATGCATCTGTTTCCTGCATTGATTACATTACAGAACTCAAGATCCTTATACAATTCCTCACACAAAATATTGCAGAGACCTGTCAGGTTCAAAACCAACAACACATTTGTACCAGGTGAGTTTTTTAATTGTTTTGCACCAATAGACAAAATCTTGCCAGATTGAAGACTGCTATCTGCATCTACAATACACTCTGGGAACCATTAGGGAGGGGCTGTTGTCATCCACTTTCTCTCACACATATTTGAGCTAAGTGGCCTCTTATTCCACTGAAATGCACCCCTCCCTCCTGGAGCTCCACCTCCTCACTGCATTCTATTACAGCACGTTTACTATTCTGGCCTGGAACTTGATGATTCCACCCTTTGCTTCCGAAATGGGAAACTCTGCTATCCTATTCTATTATCATAATTTTATAGGTCACCCACAATAGTGAGAAAGGAATAGAAAGCATATACATTTTGTATATACCACTGAGTGGTGGCTCAGTGGCTAAGACGCTGAGCCTGTTGATCGGCAGTTTGGCGGTCCGAATCCCTAGTGCCCCATAACTGAATGAGCTCCCATTACTTGTCCCAGCTTCTGTCAACCTAGCAGTTCGAAAGCACGTAAAAATGCAAGTAGAAAAATAGGAACCACCTTTGGTGGAAGGTAACAGTGTTCCGTGTGCCTTTGGCATTTAGTCATGCCGGCCACATGACCACAGAGACGTCTTCGGACAGCGCTGGCTCTTCGACTTTGAAACAAAGATGAGCACCACCCCTTAGAGTCCGGAGCAAGTAGCACATATGTGCAAGGGGAACCTTCACCTTTACCTTACATTTTGCAGACATATTCAAGAAAAGGCAATGTATCTTTTCCAAAAGACAGCAAGGGAGATTATTCCTGCTAAATTTGGCATAGATGCAATTTTTAAAAGAGTCGCTACGGCCTGGGGAAATTGCACCCAGGTGGCCTATGAATCTGCTTGTTTTGCTATGTAGGTAGGTATTCTGAATGGGTCACATGAAATTCCCCCCTCTCTTTCTTTAGGAAGATTACTTTAATAGCTTTGGCCAAGCATAATAGCCAGCAATATATTACCATGGAAACAAAATAGTTGGTTGATTGCTTAAAATGGGCAGGAAGGACAAAGTTTATTCATTCCCTCTGAGCCACCAAATGTGATAATCCAATTTCTTAGCATGAATACTGAATTAGCCCATTATCAAGGTCACAGGATATATTCTACTGTAAGTGAACCTCAATGGCCAAGTTTAATTCTGCACACAACTGCCAAGGAGAAACTAATTGTTGGAAGAAAAATCCATCTGGTTCAGTTCCAAGCTGGGAGAAAGACACTGGAAACATGGAAGTGTGATGGGAAAGACGGTTTTATGATGAACAGAACCACCAAGCACATGGTTCTGGTCAGTGATGGGATTCAAATAATTTAACAACCAGTTGTCTTCCCTAATGACCAGCTGGGAAGGCGGGGCTTGGTGGTCATGTGACTGGGTGGGCAGGGCCAACTCAACCTCAGTCATGTCAATGTGCGCTTTGCCTTAACTGTTACAATGGAATAAGGATTAACCAGAGAGGCAGTTTCTGGGCAATAAAGATTAGGCTAGAAACAACACCAGAATGTTTCCTTCCTGCCTTCCTTACAGGATTAGCCCTGTAAAGTGGAAAAAAACAAAAGGAGATTTCTTCCAACAACTGATTCTCTGAACTAATTAGAAAGTTAACCGGTTCTTCCGAATAGGTACGAACTGGCTGAATCCCACCACTAGGTCTGGTGCAGCTGCCAAAATGGAGCTGAGAATGGGTGGCTTTTGTACCTTCTTTTGGGCTTTGTATTTGAGCTTCCTGTTTCTGTGCAAGAACATGTCCTTTAATATTCTATTGGCTGTTGTCAGATGCCTATAGGAGTTATGTAGGGCTGGCTATACAGGCAAAAGGGGGAATGCAAATCCTAGGTGCTTGTCTGAGCTAATCAGGTCAGCCTCTGGCTTACTGTTTACCAGGTGAAGTTTGACTGCTCTGGGCTTGTGTTCTGAAAGTTAGGCAATTTCTATTGTGTCTTAACGGCTTAATGCAGTGATGGGCAACCTTTTTGGCGTGGTGTGTCAAAAATCGGCAAAAAATCGAGCATAACTCGCGTTGTGTGTCACTTCGACAAAAACATAAGACTCTCTGTGCCGGCCTGACTGGAGAGAGGCGCGCACTGTTCCCGCGCTCCTCTTCTGCGGGTCCTCCCTCGCCGCGCTGATGACGTGTGTGCGCACGACACGCACGCCTTACCAGCAGCCCCTGCGCTCAGAAAGGGGGGGCGGCGATACAGTAAGTGAGTGTGAGCGGGGGAGATCACACGTCCCACCCCCCCTTCCTCCAGCACAGATTCTTTCATCCTCGGCGGCCGTGCAGGAGCCGAGGATGAATCGCATGAAATCCTGTGCGTGTCACCCCAAATGGCTACGCGTGTCAGCACTGACACGCGTGTCATAGGTTCGCCATCACTGGCTTAATGGCTGTTTTAGATTTTGCCTGAGAGGGCTGCTTCTAATGCTACCATGCTGCCTTCAGTTCAGACTTTGCTGCAGGGAGTTTCAAAATATCCTGTCTGGAATGGATTTCTTCCTGCAGTATCTGCTTTGCCTATGAATAGAATTGTCTAGATACTTGTCTTCCTTTTTCAACAAGCTCTTTATCTCTTAAGTGCTGACATCTGCTGTGGGCTATTAAGGAAAGAGGGGGCCACTTTCTGCCTTTAAAAACACGTTTCTCCACTTCTCCCTTTGGGAAAATATAACACTCTGCCTTTTTTAAAATATTCCCCAAAATATTTCATTCTTCTAGGAGGGGTAGGCGCTGACTTTCTACAGTAGTCAGCTAAGCCAAGAAAATAAATGAATTTGATTTGTAATTTATTAAAATTAAACATAGTGAATGACATTACCGTTAGTCACATATTTCATTAGTTTCTCCTCCGGTGGCTTTATCAATTATACATGGCTAATTTCGGGAGGACTTCAAGAGTTATTCCTCAAATTTTGGGAGGCTGCACAGGTTGTTGTGGCTCCAGTTTTATATTCTGAACCATAAAACAACTGCCAGGGTTGGATGTTCTGTTATGTCTATGGAGATCCAGGAACAAGGAAACAAATATTTGGATTCAGTTCAATTCTTATTTCTACTGTTGGAAGAAATGTTCTTCTGGGTTCAGTTCCAAGTGGGGGAAAAGAAACTGGATTCATGGAAGTTGCTTGGAAAGAAGGTTTATTGATGATGGACAGGACCACATGGTTTGAGGTCCAGGAGCGGGGGGAATGGAAGAGATGCTGAGAGTGCCCTGGTTTTATGCCCTCTCTGGCCCTTTGAATTTGGGCTTGTATTCTGATTGGTTGTCAGACTCCCGGGGGGGGGGGCATGCAGAGGCAACTCTGTAGACTGCCCTGAGTCCCAGAGCCTTACTGGATGATGCAATTTCCCCAGGTGCCATGTGGTGAGATGGGTAGATGGGTAGAGGGCTAATCCTATAATCTCCTGAGGGCCATGACTTAATTCCATCACCCTGGAGTTGTCTTTAAAACATATTTCTCCTTTTCTTATCCAGGGAAAGATAATATTCTGCCTTTTTAATATTTCCTAGAATATTTCATTTTTCTAGGAGAAGGGTGGGTGCTAATTTCCTACACTACCTAAGAACCAAGTTTGGGACCCTCCAAACTCTGCTTATTTAGACTTGGAGGAATGTCCTCATGCTCACCTACTTAGCTGTTGGCCAGATCTGATCTTCTATTAGGAGATCAGCCAAGGTAGCTATTGTAAGTAAGTCTTTGGCTTATTACAAATGCCTTGTTATCGCTCTCCCTTCTTATTGCTCTTTGATAACAGATCTTCAAGGTGTTCAACTTTGATTGGAACTTTTCCAGATATTTAAATAATTTGAAATTGTAATCACATAAACATGTTGTTTTCCATTTTTGTCCCGGTTGTAAAAATACCCCACCACTAATTTCTATGGGGCGATGAAAGCAACTTGTAAAAGCAAGTGTGGTAGGAAATGAAATACAACATAACAGAATGGCAAGGGACCTCAGAGTTCTTCTAGTCCAACCCTCTGCTCAAGCAAGAGACTCTATACCATTTCAGGCAAATGGCTGTCCAACTTTTTTTTTAAATCTCCAGTGATGGAGCACCCACAACTTATGGAGGCAAGAAGCCGTTCCACTGTCAGGAAATTTGTCCTTAGTTCTAGGTTCCTATCTTTAATCTTTTTAAAATTTTGTCTTATACTTGATCTGGTTTACATTTGCTTAAGGAGCAGGGTGCAAATATCATGGCATCCAGTCAAAAGGCCAGTTGTGCCATAGCATTTCAGGCATTGCTGTATTTAAAAATCAAGGCAGCGTCTTGTACTTTTCCAGATTTCAGAACTAACAGTACAACTTTTTCCAGGTTTTCAGAACTGGAAAGAAGAAAAGTTTGGAGGTTCACATTTGAAATGTAAATCCTTAACAGAGGTTGACTAAAACACAACCTGTTTGCCTTCTTTTTAAGGAAGCATTTTCAAATGCTGCCATCTTGAGGATAAACTGCAAAACTGTTGAATGAGGATCAGCAGGATGTAAATAGAACAGTTGCAGAGAGCGTGAAGGGCTAGTGAGCCTCCTATCTCATTATTCAACGCTATATAAGATTTCATATAGCATTGAAACAACTTACTTTATGTGAGGCCAGAACCTGAAGATAACATTTAACACAACACAGTACTTAAACAAAATGGTTCAGCTGAGATCTGCATACACAGGACTGATTGGGGTAGATTGTAAGGGTGACACCGAAATATAAATTTATGTCATTTTATTCTATTTTATATATTTATGTATTAAATTATATTGTATCATCCTATAACTATTGTATTTTACCCTACTTTTATTTTAAATTGTTTGCAAAACATTTTATTGGCGATATGTGTTTGAACCTTGTGCTTTGATATGGCCTATGGGCTAATCAATAAAGCTATCATATTCTTCCTGAATAGTTACCAGACATGTGGGAAACAGAGGATATGTCCTGTTTTTTGTCCCTCATCTCCTCCACTCAATTTGCAAACTCTAAAAGTCAAATAATATCTGGCTTTTTGAGGATTTTTTAATCACTATTTTCACAACAGTAGTCATTGAAACTTTCATGTATTGTGACTTTGTAAATTGTCTGATTTATTCTTTCCCTTATCACTTGAGAGACTCAGCAGCCTAGATTTACATTATTTATTTCCTGATTCTAGCAGTCAATTTCAATCCAGTCCCTTCAGATTATGATCAATATTTTCCATAGATCACACGATTCATATATTTTTCTAGGATGAAATTGCAAATGCATTGTTGATTCTCTATTCTGACCCCCCTTCTCTGTCCAGGAACGAAAGCCAAAAACAAACGTAAATAAGAATACTTTTACTCAGTCCAGGCTCTCGTTGGCTGCAAGCCCAAAATAAACAAAGAGATAAGCACTCTGGCAGCAAGTCCTACAAACCTAGGCAGCAAATGCAAAACAAACTCTGGCAGCAATCCAACTTGCCAAGTTGATTTCTCTAAATCGTGAACGTTGACTTCTGCAAAAAGTCGTGGCACCACCAGTCTCTTTTATAATCAGGAGAGGATCTTAATGAGCATCAGCTGCAGTTGTTCTTGACGCCGAGTAGCCCTTCGACGGCATGTATCCCGGAACAACTCACAGGTATTTTCTGGATCACTCATTCTTGTCTCCTCCCCACTGATCCAGGGCTCAGGCGCCACCTGGTGGCCAACCAGTCTCTCCGTGCCCTGCTCGGAGTCAGAACTCTGTCCAGGGTCCTCCACCTCCTCCAGGGCTGACTCATAAGATCCCTCGCTGTCGGAGTCTGGTGGCAGCTGCAAAGGCTCCTGCTGGGCCACAACAATTCTCTGTTATCACTAGCATATATAAGGTCCCATATGTGGGCAAAAGAAATGGAGCATCTGGCTAATGGGGCAAGAGAGATGTGCTAGCCTATAACAGCCAGTTGTGAAAAGAAGACTTGATAGCATCTTTTCAGGCTAACAGAAGTTCATGAAAGTTTCTGCTGTTTATTAATCCGGAAAGATCCCACCAAGCTTTTTGTGAACTTTGGAATTGGGTAAGTTAATGCAAGGAAGTTCAGGTCTGAAGAAAGATTTGAAAATGGGCTACTTGTACCCAAATAAGTCATTTCCACCTCTGTATTATTTGAAAAGGCAAGTCACTTCTTCAAATAGAGGGCTTGCTTGCTTTTGAAAGTCTTTCCATATATAAGAATCTGCTTGGTATAGAGAAAAGTTGCTGGCTTTTAAGGGAGGCAGAATATTTATTTATTTATTTTATTTATTAAATTTATATACTTACAAATATTCCAAAATAGGAAATGTACAAAAAGGGAGAAATTTTATTTCCCCCGCCCCGCTTTTTCTACTTTTTACTTAATTATTGTTACATTTGCCTTATCGTTGGCATCTTATGTTGGTTCTTGAGTTCAAAATTCTGCAGCTGGTTTATAATGTTCAGAATATCTTTTATACCTTTTGAGCATGTTGCAAATGTGGTGTTGGTGACCTTCAGGATTCAAACTTGTTTATTTGCTTTTCAAGTTGTTATTTTTGCACAGATGTTTTGGCCATGCTCTTCACCCCATTTCTGCTTGGTGTCAGTTGACAGCCATCCTGTTTATATTCTGACACCAAACCTATTTTTGTTCTAACCCTTCTAACTTTTTTTAGTCCAAAAAGCCAGTGGCTGGACTTTAAATGGCATTGTGAAGTTTCCACTCTACAATAAGTTAATGGGACAGGGGACAGTACAGGCAGAATTAAACTAAATTAAATGGCTTACAAGTCTCTCTCTCTCTCTTTCTCTCTTTCTCTCCCTCCCACCCTCCCTCCCCTCTCGCTCTTTCTCTCTCCCTCTCACAGGAACTTCAGGAAGGAACTTCAAAAGGTAAAGGTAAAGATTCCCCTTGCACATGTGTACTAGTCATTCCCAACTCTAGGGGGCGGTGCTCATCTCGGTTTCAAAGCCGAAGACCCAGTACTGTCTGAAGACGTCTCCGTGGTCATGTGGCCAACATGACTAAACGCTGAAGGCACATGGAACACTGCTACCTTCCCACCAAAGTGGTCCCTATTTTTCTACTTGCAGCTTTCGAACTGCTAGGTTGGCAGAAGCTGGGACAAGTAACGGGAGTTCACTTAGTTAAACAGCACTAGCGATTCGAATCGCTGAACTGCTAACCTTTTTGATCGACAAACTCAGCGTCTTAGCCACTGAGCCACTGCGTCCCTTGGAAGGATCTTAGGCAGCTTCAGTTCAATTCAGATCAATTTATTATTACAGTCTTAGACCAGAACAAATAAAAACAGTAAATATACAATTAAATTTTTTAGTATAAAATAATAAATAACAACTAAAATCTATAATAAAATCCAGTCTGTCAATTTTACATGGTCTGACTATACTACAATTACGATCCATAAACTGTGTGGCCCATTGTAGGTCCAATGCTAAAAGGGAAAGGACTGAGCAGTGCAAAGGGTTTGTCACATTTGTTATGTAACATAACTATGGTGGAGAAGACACGTGTTCACAACTAATCCCCAGTGCTGCTGCACAGAATCTGGCCACTTCAAACCTGGTTTGGAGGGTTTCAAATTCCTATTTTACAGTAAGCAAGGATTAAACTTGGCTAATTGGTGGATATTAGAGCAACAGAAAATTCCAAGGTTACGTTGAACCCCTTTGCTGAGAAAATGACACAAATGAAGTTGGTAGGAGTCAGAGTTACTGGACAATTTGGAAATCCAGTTTGGGGGCATGGCAGGCTGGGTCATTGCCGGTTCTGGCGACCCAAGCCGCCAAACCACTAGTCGTTCGGCTAAACCAGTCTGAACCGGTAGGAGTCCACTACTGCCCCTGTTCCTCCTCAACCTCCTCACTGTCCGACTCTGCTGCCAGCTCTGTAGACTGGGGCTGGAGCACAACAGAAACTCAAACATCGGAGCCTTCTTTCATTGGGGATGTTACTTGGAACCCTGGCATTGAAGTTCCTATGAAATTTAGCCAATGGCTGCATTTGGCCCAAGGACTCCAATTGCCAGCCTCCTGTTATAAAGGCAGCTGCTGCCCCAAGGGCCTATTTACCAATACTCATTTCTTCCAAAGCTACAAGTTAATCTTGGGTTAACAACCCTGATGCACTGAATGTCCAGACCTGACAGGAAATGGGAGTCAGAAGGGAGGTGTCCGTTATTCTAAGAACAACAGGGCACTTCATGAGGAAGCCCGATGAGGCATTTCATTCATTTCGTAAACAAGAAGCGGAGCCAATTCCTCACTGCACTTTTTATAAAGGTAGCCAAGGGCAGTTCTACTGGGATGTGAACTCTCCGAATTGCTAACTGGCTGCTCTTGCTCATCGTCTGAAGAGACATGAAGCCCAGAGTGTGTCTGGTTTTCCTTTTCATAACTGTAGTTTTGCTGGATCTAGTGACTGGCCAAGCTTCCCCCTTCAAGACAAATAAGCACGCCAAGCGGAAAATCAAAGGTAAGTGATAGAGTCACAAAGGTGAAAATGTCACAAGGATAATATTGTTTTGAATTACACACCTGGGAAAGGGAATTTGGGAACTGGACAATGTAAATGGATTTTCTGTGTCCTCCCCATTATAGCTAAATGGCTGATACTGTATCTTTGGAAATATAAATATAAAGCCCATTTATTCAATGAGTTGAAGACCTGGTTATGCTTTCTTCCTATGAGTGGATGGCCTATAGATGCAGATATTGTATGAATAAATAGAAGGAACTATGGGACTCATTTGTACAAAGTGCAGTAGGTTTTTAACATAGTCATATAAGTGTTTGTCTGTCTGTCTGTCTGTCTGTCTATCTATCTATCTATCTATCTATCTATCTATCTATCTATCTATCTATCTATCTATCATCCATCCATCCATCCATCCATCCATCCATCCATCCATCCATCCATCCATCTACCTACCCACCTACCTACCTCTCTCTCTCTCATCTCTCTCTATATCTTTATTATCTATCTATCTATCTATCTATCTATCTATCTATCTATCTATCTATCTATCTATCTATCTATCATCCATCATCCATCCATCCACACATCCACCCATCCACCCATCTATCCATCTACCTACCCACCTACCTACCCACGTCTCTCTCTCTCATCTCTCTCTATATCTTTATCATATAACTATCTATCTATCTATCTATCTATCTATCTATCTATCTATCTATCTATCTATCTATCTATCATCTATCTATCTATCTATCTATCTATCTATCTATCTATCATCCATCCATCCATCCATCCATCTACCCATCTACCTACCCACCTACCTACCTACCTACCTACCTACCTACCTACCTACCTACCTCTCTCTCTCTCATCTCTCTCTATATCTTTATCATCTATCTATCTATCTATCTATCTATCTATCTATCTATCTATCTATCTATCTATCATCCATCATCCATCCTTCCACACATCCACCCATCTACCCATCTATCCATCTACCTACCCACCTACCTACCCACGTCTCTCTCTCTCATCTCTCTCTATATCTTTATCATATAACTATCTATCTATCTATCTATCTATCTATCTATCTATCTATCTATCTATCTATCATCTATCTATCTATCTATCTATCTATCTATCTATCTACCTACCTACCTACCTACCTACCTACCTACCTACCTACCTACCTACCAGGGGTGGGTTTCAACCGGTTCACGGCAGTCCCTGCGAACCGGTTGGTCGGCGAACCCGGAAGTAAGTAACTTCTGGGAACGGCAAAGGGTGCGCCCGCCCGCGGTCCTTACCCAGTTTTGACGAGTTCTGCGCTTCTACGCATGCGCAGGACGCATACAGCACCTGCACGATCCTCCAGGAGCAGCTGGAGCGTCGTGCAGACGCTAGTACGCATGCGTGCACCGCACGCGTGCACGAGGACGCCGCCGGCCCCGTTCCAACTGAACCGGTTGGAACGGGGCGAGAAACCCACCCCTGCTACCTACCTACCTACCTACCTATCCATCCATCTACACATCTACCCTCTACCTACCTACCTACCTACCTACCTACCTACCTACCTATCTACTTACCTACCTACCTACCTACCTACCTACCTACACATCTACCATCTATCTATCTATCTATCTATCTATCTATCTATCTATCTATCTATCTATCTATCTATCTATCTAGAATACACATTCAAACACATACATATTACAAACACACATACAAAAACACACTTGAATAATGTTTGTGTTAGATAATTATCTATAGAATTGTAACTCTTTATTATTGTACAATGGTCTGATTCTAAAAAGCTATTAAGAGCATGCAGGCATCATGCGGCATCAGCCTGCAACTTTAAATACATTTTTTTTAGGATTATCTTCCTTTGATTTCCACTCCTATATATAATGAAGAATATCAAAAATGTAATCATATGTGTGCCTCCTAAAAATAATATGCCTGGATTCAAACAATAGTAATATTTCAGTGTTAATAAATGTACTAATCTCTACCTATTTCTACCTATTTAAGAGAAAAATGGTGACCTTAAGAGTCAAATTGACAAGCTTTGGAAAGAGGTAAATGCCCTAAAAGAAATGCAAGCCTTACAAACAGGTAAGTTTCCTTTCACCTCCAGAAAAGGCTGCGATAAGCATCTTTGTACATGATCTATTTTTCAGTTGCCGCCTGAGCTTAACTACGGTACTAGTAGAGTTTTAATATGGGGATGGAGAGGAGACTATGGCAAATATGATTTCATTTCCTGTTGCACTAAATGCTATTCATCCTGTGGGATGCTGAAAAGGTGATTTAAAAGACCCTTGAAGAATCCCTGGTCTGGGACTTATTTGCTAAGCACTGGATTGACTTTACTTTGGCAGATTGCAAGACTAAATCAATGGAGGCTACAGATCTTGCCTTCCATGAACAGCCAAGGAGACTCTCATTTCCTGCTAGCTTTCCCCACTCTCATGTCAATATAGACACTTCTTTTCTTTTGTGGTATACTCTGAAGCCAGTGAGGTGTACCAGAAGGGGCTGTTTTCTCCAAGCTGAAATAGTACAAATAACATTCCCAAGTTGCTTTCATCTCCTCTATTACTGCCTTCAAGACCAAATCTTCTAACAGAGGAATAACATGGCCCTGTAGATTTACAGAAATAATTTAAAAAAAAAATATTTATAGAAGGTGGAAGGACTGGGACTCAATGAATGTTTTGCCTACAGGGCAGGCTTGATGTTGTGACGTAGCTTCCCGAGAAAGCATAAATCACAATCTTAGTCCCGGAATCCCTCTTTTATTTAAATGGCTGTGAATTATGGTCATTCAGAGCCCATAATGATTCACAAACAGATTGTAAAGATCCCAACAGATGTCTGCTCGAGTTCCCACAGTCTTTCAGGGTAATGTTGATAAGCACCCAGCTTTATCTCCCTTGAAGCACTGCCAGAGACTAATTGCCAATTAGTTTTGCAAGGCCAAATGGAGCACAGAGTCAAACAGGATTTCTCAGAGATTGAACCGACTAGATGAACAGATTGCTTACTGCAAAGGCTCACCTCCGTTTGCTCCTCTTTCATGTCTTATGGGAGGGACCAAACATCTCCAAGCCTAACTCCCGAGTCCCCCCTTTTTGTCTTAACTGTTCTTGCCTTCTGGCAGTTCTGCACATGCGCAAACGGTGAACAGGCTCACACGGTTCTTCTGCTTCACTGATATCAGACTCTGGAGTCTTCAGAGGCAGCATGTGGAGCAGTGGTTAGAGTGCTGTACTGCAGCCACTTCAGCTGACTGTTATTTGCAGTTCAGCAGTTCAAATCTCACCGGCTCAGGGTTGACTCAGCCTTCCATCCTTCCGAGGCGGGTAAAATGAGGACCCAGACTGTGGGGGCGATATGCTGACTCTGTAAACTGCTTAGAGAGGGCTGAAAGCCCTTTGAAGCGGTATATAAGTTTAACTGCTATTGCTATTGCTAGCATATATCTACCAGGTGGCCCTGGCCCCCTCTCTTCCTTCAATGCAGAACCCTCTTCCGAGCCTTCCCCAGACTCCAAGACTGGCCCATGTTCCTCCCAACATCCTCACTGACCAACTCTGTTGCCAGCTCTGCAGGCCACCGGCAGACCACAATATTTGATATTAATGCCCATCTATTCCAAAATAGTGCTCAAAATGATCTCCCAGTATCATATTTAACTTCTAAAGAATATTTCTGGGTCCATAATGTTTATTTTCATTCTTTTTAAAAGCAAGATATAGGCAGGACTCTGGAAATATGCTCATTTGCTTGGGGAAAAAAGAGGAGATAAACTGGGGAAATATATAGCTTCTGAATGTGATCATTACTTCATGCATTTCCCTTCCTTCCTCACCAACCTTTGTACTGTCCATTGAAGCATAAATTAAACCAACAGTATGGGTTTACCTAGTACACTAAGCCAAAAAAATCCTAATTGAAATTGACATTCCAAAGTAAATATGTTGTGAATGAAACTATTAAATCTTTTAACTATGCTTAAATTCCATTTGGAGCCAGTAACTAGAGAAGTAATCAGGAAAAAAAATCCTGAAAATAATGTAACAGTCTATCTACACAGAGGATAGGACATGGTGCCTCAGTGGCTAAGACGCTGAGCTTGTTGATCAGAAAGATCGCAGTTCACTGGTTCGAATCCCTAGTGCCACATAACTGAGTGAGCTCCCGTTACTTGTCGCAGTTTCTCCCAACCTAGCAGTTTGAAAGCACGTAAAAATGCAAGTAGAAAAATAGGAACCACCTTTGCTGGGAAATAGGGGTGGGTTTCTCCCAGTATTACTGGGGGCTCAGTATTTTGCATGCGTGCCCTCGCTTTGCTCTCAAACATTTTTTTATTGTACAATTTTAACCCAGATGTCTGATGAAGCCATAGGGAAGGAGATTCAGAAGAGCTAAAAGGAAGCACTTTTTGATGACAGTGGGTCAAAGAAAAAAGAACAGTGATGTTACTATCAGGGCAGCTTTAAAATGGGCAGAAATATGCCTTCTATCCAAAAAAAGCCACATATTCGTAAAATTGTGCATGACTCACCAAATAGCTGCTTTGCTTAGCAATGGAAATTTTGGTGCCAACTGTGGATGTAAATTGAGGGCTCTCTCTTGTAGGAAGTTAGCACCCACCCCTCTCCTGGGAAAGTGAGATATTTTGGGGAATATTGAAAGGACAGAATATTTCTCCTAAAAGGGAGGCAGAAACACACCCTCCCACACACCTTTGTCAATGGCCCATTAAGGCCTGAGCTAATCTATTCCACATAACAAAGATCTATCTCTTTCAAGTAGAGCCATAATAGGAATCCCAAAGCCCTTTGATTACATCACCATCCACCAAGAGTCAACCAAGCTTGGGACTCAGGACAGCCTACAGAGTTGCCCCTGCATGGCCCCATAGGAGTCTGACAACCAATCAGAATACAAACTCAAATTCAAAAACTCAGGGCATAAAACCAGGGCACTCTCAGCATCTCTTCCCTTCCCCCCCGCCCCCCAGGACCTTAAACCATGTGGTCAACCATTAAAAGCCATCTTTCCAAACAGTCTCCATGTTTCCAGTGTCTTTCTCCACCCTTGAAACTGAACCCAGAAGGACATTTCTTCCAACACTCTATTCCATGTGTGCTTTTCATTCCATTCACAGTCTGCCTCCGTGGAACGAAGATCCACAAAAAATGCTACCTGGTTTCTGAAGGCGCAAAACATTTCCATGAAGCCAATGAAGACTGCATTGCCAAAGGTGGGACCCTCGCTATTCCCAGAGATGGAGATGAAACCACAGCCCTGAGAGAATACAGCAAGAAGAGCTTGCCGGGGGTGGCAGACTTTTGGCTTGGTGTCACCGACATGGTAAACGAAGGCAAATTTGTGGATGTCAACGGAATGGTCTTGAATTACGTCAACTGGGACCGTTCACAACCTAACGGGGGGAAGCGTGAGAACTGTGTCTTGTTTTCCCAGCCAGGTCAAGGAAAATGGGCAGATGAGGTTTGCCGTACTGTTAAACGCTACGTTTGCGAATTCCTGATCCCTTAGACCTCTTTCCAACCACGGCTGTTGGAAGATGTGCTGAAATGACAGCTTGTGAGACTTGCCAATCTGGAGGAAAATATCTATTGCAATTCTGGGAGTGAAGTTCTTAGCTGCTCGTGGTTGGAGGGAGAAAAAATGGATGTCAGGGTTCCATATAGCATCCTCCATCAAATAAGAATCTGAGGCTAGAGTGTCTTCAAAATTCAAATTTATTAAAGAAGCCATGTTGGCACATCTGGGAAAACCAAATCTGAAAGCTTCCAGGTTTCTCCCACTCAGTTGAAAGTTCAAGACCCTGCCCCAACACCCCCAAGTCCATCACATGGTCCAATCAGTCACTGCCACGAAGGAAAATTCCTCCCATCCAGGTCAGTCCAGGTGCAGGGACAAAATGACTTTGACTCTCTGAGAAGTAATGTTATTATGGCTACATATCTCCCATGCTCCATACAATCCCCCCTCCCAGTTTCCCACAATAGAATATGATTGAATATGTGGCAATATGTATTGGGGCCCAATGCAAAGATGGCTTCCAAGACTGATAATAGAATGATCATAGATAGGCAGTTGAGTTGGAGTTTCTGGAGTCTTTCTGAGATTAGCCTGCTGTTTGAACATGGATTTGATGGGCCTTGAATTGTAGCAGACATGCTCCTAAGATCCCTTGTCTATTTAGAGTGAGATATGTTCAGCTTTGTCTAGTTAAACCAATGAGATGCATTGTGCTTCTTCTCATTGCATTATTTCGCTTGTGAATCATTCTAATTTTCTCTAGTTACTTGATCACTCTTCTCCTTCCCAGCTCAACTTTTATAATCTGGTTCTTGGACTGAATCTTGATAGACCACCCTATTTCTTGGGAAATGAATTCATATCTTGGTTAAACATTTTGGTTTAATCCACCCACCGTCCCATCGATCTAATTGAAGATTGAAATGCATTGTCCTTGAGAGGACAGTATGTCTTTTATAGAATATTTTACTTTTAAAGTCCAAGTTTAAGTCTTTTATCTTCTTGTTATATTTGAACCAGGAAAATTTTCTAATGTTTGATATATATCTCCATCTATAGAAATGAATGTTTAAAATTATTGTAGGAGAAGGATAAAAACCAAGTCTTGTAATACTGAATAGCATCTTCAATTGTCAATCAATAGATAACCCTAGCCTCTAAAATGTAATCTCTCAACATGCTTTACTGCTAGCCCAGATAGATCTTTTTCTATAAACTTCATAACATTTAATAAAGTTATTTTTAACAGCACTAAATATTGGTTGTAATTTTATTTATTTGTTTGTTTAAAAGATTCATATGGTTGTCCATCTTAAATATTTGGGGTGTCTCACAGTCACAGTAAAACCCATAGCCATAACACAGAAAAAAACAAAAAAAAAACCCTTTATGTGTATGCTCTCTCTATCTCTACACACACACACACTAAATCAACCAATTGAAATTCTATAATATAAATTTCAATTTCATTCTTGCTTTATTCCCTAAAGTCCCTTCACCGTAACCATAGCCTTAGGATATCTTGTAGCAAGCTCCAGTTACTCTCATTCAATTTTATTTCATTCCATTTCATTCTACCCTACCATTTTGGTAAAAAGTCAGGCTGCAGCTATGAGTTGGTATGGCTTGGCATTAAATTGCATCCAGAATATTCATAAGAAGTCTTAATGGTGATGGCTCGGCTTAATCAAGTGTAAAGATAAGGTTCTACCACAACACGCTGTCCCCTGAACTACAAATCTCATTTTAACCTGATCTAAAATGTTGGGTGAAACCAACTGGAATCATGATACTTGATAAGTTAATCCAGACTGATTACCTCTAGGTAATCTGTGCTTGCACATTATGCTTAAGTGGGTTGGTTAAAGGTCTGAAGGCTGCTTTGACACGGTTGGCTCAGCTGGGTTGATTTTAAGCTTGTTTAGTTACTTGATCACTTACTGTGTGGTATGAACTCAACTGATTGGGTTAATTTACAACTTATTGCACGGTGTGAGCCCAGAAGTATGAGTCAGTTCAGTAGCTATGTCAGGAATAGTGTGCCTTTGGGTATCCCTACCGATTTCCTTTTCAGAAGATCTAACTAGTTGGTGGCTCCTTAAGAAGAAGGAAGAAAGAGGTAAGGAGATGAGAATGGAAGGGAGAGAAAGAAAAGGAGGAAGAGTAGAAAGGGAAAGAGGAAGAGTAGGAGTAGGGGAGAGGTAAGGGAAGAAGGAAGGGGAAGAAGAGGAGGAAGGAAGAAGTAGAGAAAGGAGGGAGGAGGAAAAGAAAGGGGAAATAAGATGGTGTTAAAGCAATCCAAACTGTATATTATAACCTGGAATAACAAATGTATAAGAATGACAAATGTAAAGAAGAAGAATAACTATGCGGATGTATACCTATAATTGTATGTAAGAGAATTAAAAAAACTTTTTTTTAGAAAAGAAGTTCCGTCCTCTTGTTTTGCCTTCTTATAACCTTCAAACGAACAATGACAGAGTAAACTCGACAGGCGCACACGGGAGTTAAAACCTGGCAGGTTGGAATAGTCCCCAACTCAGCTGGAAATGGAAGGCGGCAGCCTGGAGACTTCAGAGTTTTGAGCACCTGTCGGCGGAGGTCGGGGTGAATACGCTGCTGGCCCTGGCGCTTTTCGTGGCGCTGAAGCTAAGTGTGGACGCCGTGCGCCGGGGCAGAGCCAAGGTCTCGCTGCTGGTGGTGGGCGCCGGCCCGGTAAGACTGACGGCCTCCCTGGTCGCTCTCCGCTCGGGCAAAGTGCTGAAGCTGACGCTCCTGCATGCGCGCCCCCGCGCCGCCCTCTGCCGGCCCCGGCAGATCGCCCTTGACCCCCGATTCCTGTTGGGGCTGGGGGTGGACTTCGGCAACCTGGAAGGCTGCTGGAACAAGGGGCATTTCTTCATCAAGGTGGGCATCTTCCAGGAGCACCTGCTCTGCATTCTGGAGCAGCACAGGAAGCACTTGGCTCTCCGGATCTTGCTGGGCACCAAGATGAGTGAGGGAGAGGAGGCAAAGATAGAATAAATGTCTCTGAGCATTTATGCATGTCTCTCTCCACCCGGTTTGTAAAAGATAAAGCCAATTTTAGTGGCCAATCATTGCAGAGATCCTGCTGTTAGAAGATAATTTTCACAGTTTTAGTCACCAATTCACTTCCGTGAACCTCACTTTATACTTAAGAGGTCCATAGAGGGGGGGGGGGCGTGCATAAGCGCACTAATGTCCCTATCGTCCCTGTCATTGTATTTTTTATATTATTCCTGTTTTTGTTTCTGTTTCACAAATTATAATGAATAAATAAAAATAAATAAGTAAAATAAATACTATAGGAAGACAGCTTCTTGGTGGCTGAGGGTTGCACATAAACAGGGGGGTGGGTGATGAGGCTGCAAAGAAGATGAACATGTATCACCTGAGTTGGTTGAGGAGCCTCAAAGCAAGAATTCTGGGACCACAGTTGTCCATTCTTACTTTTGGGGATGTGGAGAGGGAGGACATTGTATTGTGCTGCATAGCTTTGGACTAACTTTCTTCAACTTGATGTCCTCATCCCAGCAAATCAGTCGACATTGCTGGTTTAGAAGTTCTTTTAAAAGTTGCACAATATTTACTGAGATTTGCTATCCCAGTTTCACTGTTATTCTCACTCAGTGTAAATCATCTTTTGGGGGAAGGAGACATGCTTGTTTATTTGTTTATGGGAGAAGAGTTTGGGATGTTGAAAATTATAAAAAGGCTACAGTATATCTTAGAATCATATAGTCAAGGCTTTGATTTTCCCACTTGCAATGTATGGCTTGAAATTTGGACCATAAGAAAGACAGCACCAAAAAATTGAGGCCTTTGAACTGTGGTGCTGGAGAAGAATCATGTGAGTCCCTTGGACTGCAAGGCCATCAAACTGGTCAGTCCTAGAAGAGATAACCCTGACTGCTCTTTAGAAGGCCAGATCCTGAAGAGGAAACTCAAATATTTTGCCACCTAATGAGAAGGAAGGACTCACTGGAGAAGAGTCTAATGCTGGGAACGATTGAGGGCAAAAGAAGAAGGTGATGATAGAGAATGAGGTGGCTGGATGGAGTCACTGAAGCAGTAGGCGGGAGCTTAAATGGACTCCAGGGGATGGTAGAGGACAGGAAGGCCTGGAGGAACATTGTCCATGGGGTCATAATGGGTAGGACATGACTTCACAACAACAACAACAACAACGTATCTTAGAATGTTTACATTCTGCCTTAAGCACAGTCCTGTTTAAAGTACAGAAATAAACATGTATGTTTAACATTATGTTTATTCTTCCCAAACCTAAACCAATTCCATACCATTTAAAAAAAATGAAAATAAGCGTAACATATACGATTCCCACTTCATGAATTAAGTCCAAGTCGTTCTAAAGTACATCCAGGATATAACAACTAACTTGCTTTCTTTATCATGCATAAAATTGACAGGTCCAGGGAGACTTTTCTGATTAGGTAATAATAACCCGGTATTGAGACAATCTATAAACTGGAACAGTTAATTATTATTGTACATATTTGTATAGATAAATGGCTCCATAAATGAAACCAAACAAAGGGCATTTGGCTAAGATTAAAACACACAGATACTCTAAGGAAAGCTTTGTTGGTTTATAATTAAAGTTGAACATGAGAACCAGTAATAAAAAGACTTTCCTGTAATAGTTGTGTGTGTGTGTGTATATATATATATATATATATATATATATATATATATATATATATATATATATATATATATATATATATATATATATATATATATATATATATATATATATATATGTTTTTATTTGTGCTGATAAATAAATAAAGGAAGACTAGTATAGATCTATTTCAAGCTATTTAGCTCTCATCAGCTAGCCATATCCTTACTGGGATTCGAACCATATATATATGTTATATTTAGGCAAATATAACATATATATATGTTATATTTAGGCAACAGTAAAAAATATTGGGTTTCTGTCTGGATGGTCTCTTGTGACGAGCCGAAGACAGAGAGTGGAAGTGTGACCTTCCTCCCATATTTGGGCATACCAGGGGTTGTGACTTTATATACATATATATATGTATATATATATATATCATACTGTTGGAGAAATCTAATTTTTCCACTTTTGGTGGAGAGGATTTGAAAAGTGATATTTTTTTTCATTGGGTTAATTTGTTGCTTCTGTTCACACCTTGGCAAGACAGAATCATAGCAATAGCAATAGCACTTAGACTTATATACCACTTCACAGCCCCTCTCTAAGCAGTTTACAGAGTCAGCCTTGTGCCCCCAATAATCTGGGTTCTCCTGTTTTCTGTTGGGTATCTAAATCAGAGGTGCTTGTTTAATACATACTTCCCTCCCTTCTAAGCCTACAAATGCAATCGCCAGACTTCTAGGGTGGACTTTTGCAGCTGGACTGTTGAAGTGGCTCAACAAGGGACTAATATATTGTAATAAATAGATATGTATTATGTTACAATTATCGGTCAGTATAAAGCCCATAAAATAAATTGAAGCAAATATTTAGTGAATTGCTGTATGTATTAAGCATATTTTAGTGCAAAATGTTGACATTTCTCCTATCCTTAATAGGCATGGGTCTTGCACTAGGAATTGTGTGTACCTCTCCCATGGAAAAGTTGTTAAATTCATGACAAGATAATCATACGACTAATATAATTTATGATGACTTAAATATCAATCAATGAAATCTTTATTACAGTCATCAACCAGCACAGACTTAAATAACAATTTAAATGGTTGAATAACAATATAAAGCTGTACTGGTCGATGACTGTAATAAAGATTTAAATGTTTAAATGAAATTAATTCAAATAGGGGAGGAAAGGGTACAAATGTTTTTGTCCTGGACCTATCTATTATTTTGTCTTAGCATTTTATTCTGCATCTCTGATATAAATATTGGATCCAAAAACAATCTGTCTTTTGAACTGATTTCCCTCCGTGCAGATGAGGCATGTTGTAGAGACACTGATGAGTCATCTTGAAAGGTTATGTTCTGTTATTAGACTACCGGCTGCATTCATTCATTACTCCAAATGAATCATAGCAACATCAGATACATAACTGTTTTCCAGAAACGCAACATTTTGGGGACCTATCTCTTTATAATTGAGATTGAGGAGTGAAGCAATGCTTGGAGAGAGGGAGCTGGAGTTTTCAGTCCTCCTTGGAAGAGGAGAGTTGTTTTTACTTACAGTAGTAAAATACTGTATTTTTCAGAGTAGAAGATGCACCGGAGTATAAGACACATCAAGGTTTTGAAGAGGCACATTTTTTAAAAAAGGTTTTGTACTCTGCAAACCTCCCAAAAATGGCATGGATAGCCTTTAGGAGGCTTATAGAGTGCTCCTGGAGGCTGGGGGAAGGGGCAAAATTGAGCAAAAAATGGTTCATTTTTTGCTCATTTCTGCCCTCCCCAGCCTCCAGGAGCTCTCTGAAAACCTCCTAAAGGCTATGCACAGTTATTTTGTTGAAGGGAGTGGGGTTTCAGGAGGCAAAAAATGCTGTATTCACTGTATAAGATGCACCTAGATTTTCAGCCTCTTTTTTGAGGGAAAAAGGTCTGTCTTATACTCTGAAAAATACAGTAATAATTCTGGGCTTTCTTGATCTAAACAACAGGAAACGGTGACATACCCGATTGATGAGAGTGGGGAGGCAGGGAATGTGGCAGGTCCCATCCCCGAGGGAGATACACCTGGTAGGACCCAGAAGAAAGGTCTTTTTCATGGTGGGTCTCTCT
The DNA here is from genome assembly GCF_051295495.1 of Thamnophis sirtalis. Taxonomy (NCBI): domain Eukaryota; kingdom Metazoa; phylum Chordata; class Lepidosauria; order Squamata; family Natricidae; genus Thamnophis; species Thamnophis sirtalis. The sequence continues at coordinate 32,524,622 of NW_028261394.1, read as the reverse complement.
CTCTAGATCATCCTCCCCCCCCAGAGATTAGAATTGCCCCACTCTGACATTCTTCCGGAAGGCGCTGAAGATCTGGTTCTGCCAGCGGGCCTGTGAAATCCAGAGCATGTCAGGGCATTTATGCTTTTGGGCCTGGTTTTCTCTTGCTAACAGGTAATGAAAAGTATCTTCCAGCAGTCTTTCAATGTTTATAAGACAGACATTGAGCCACGGATTGGGGAGGCGATGCTCCATTGTATCCGGTCCAGTCACCGACTCTTTAAAATCATGCTGTCCCATCGACGGGTGGCAACTGCTTTCCTTGTGGAGGACAATATTGTGGTCGCTGTTGAAGGTGGAGGAGCTAGAATGTTGAATTTTGACACAGGTCAGATTTTCTGTCTATAGCTAAAGAAAATAACTATTGACTATCCTGGAACACGACAGAAGCATTGGTCCAGTGTGAAAATAGCCGCAACAAAAAAAATCTCTTTTTTCCCTTTCTTTTTTTAAACTCACTCTGTGGCAGGCTGTGGCATTAATCTTGGCCTGAAAGGTTTGGAGTCAACAGAAGAATTGATTTATAAGGTGGCCACCGCTGTGTATCAGCAGGATATCTTTGAGGCCCTGGCAACTAAAATCCAGCATTCCAAACAAGTGGTTGAAGATTTTAAGCAGGATGGATTATCTGCTACCATGTTTGAATGATCAGGGAGGACGACAGCCGCTGCTGAGATTGATGGTCATTCTTGCCTTTTTCTGCACATCAAGAAAGAGGAGAGCCTTTTTTTTATTTTAGGAAGAAGGAGAAGAAAAATACATGCAGAATCAACAAGCTTAATTATGATTAAGATATTAGTCAAATCACATCCAGACACCTTCATTCAAATTCATTTTAGAAAAAAAATTACAGGGCTTTGGGTTCCTGGATTTTGTTCCTAAACCACAGGTCTGTGTTATGTTTTGGATAAGTAATACTGACACTCTTTTTTTTTTAATCAAAGGTGAATTTAAACCCAAGTCTCTTGTTACTTAATATTTCATATTTCTGATCTGGGGGAAGGACTTCTATCTTTTGACCCTAATAACATCGATCATTACAAAATTGGATGAGCCAAGCAAATAATTCCATTCTAGTTTTAGGTTCTGCTTTGATTCCAATATGTAGGAGTTAAGTCACTTTGATGCAAAAATATGCATCTCTGGAAGCTTCCCTAAGTGTGTGTTCAGTGTCTAGTTTTCTCTGATTTTGATTTTTAAAATTATTTTGATTAAATAAAAAAAAATGAGGGAGTTGCTATTTTCTTATTTTTATCTTCAGAAATCTCTTAGAAAATGAAAGTCGAAAGCTATGCTAAATGAAAAACATGTTAAAAAAGATGTGTAAAATTGAGCAGGACTCACTTAACGACCGCACCGCTTAGCAACAGAAGTTCTTGCCCCAATTGGACTTGTAAAACTCAAGAACAACCTGTAGCCACTTTAAATACACAAAAGCAAAATGGTTTTTCATCTGTGTTTGCACCGAACCATTCTACTTTGCAAATAAAAATATAACCTTGGGAATCTAGGGCTACTCCATTATATTTCTTTGTATGCCGCACCATCTGGTGGCATCCTCAGTTATTACATTTCTTCCATTGTATTTTCATCCCTACTGCTATGTGCCAGCGTAAAACAAAATGTTATCAGTAAAATCAGAGAAACTTCCGGCGAAGGAAATAAATAAATAATTTATTGTTTACAGCTTGTCTTCCCTCTTTTTGTCAAACTTATTCGTGCATGTGTTTTTACCCATCTTAGACTCTTAACAGTAGCCTGTGAGATAGATTGGGATTAGAGTAGGCTAAACTAGACTAGAGTAAAGTAGACTAGACGAGTTGGAAGGGACCTTAGCGGTCTTCTAGTCCAGCCCCCTGCTCAGGCAGGAAACCCTACACCATGTCAGACAAATTACTCCATTTCAGATAAATAAAGAGAGTGACTGGCACCTAACTCTTCCAAAGAATTAACTATTACACTACATTTTGAATATTAATAGCTTTTTTAGTAACCATGCCCCAGAAGTGATTCTCTAGTTTTGGGGAGCAATAAAATTAAGGGATGAAGAAAATGCTCTAAGACTTGCAAAAACTCTATAACCGTCACCTTATAATAAAAGTAAATGGTGGGTGCTTCTTGCATGGACTATCTCGAAGGGCTAATATAACGTGTGAACCCCAAACCTCACCCCACTCCAACTGTTGACAGCCTATTGTAAGAGTATCAGAGAATACGGGAGAGGATTGTTTAACAAATGCATTAGGACAAAAAAAAACCCATATATAGAAGTGGAATGGCTTGCCTTCAGAAGTTGTGGATGCTGCATCCCTGGAGGCTTTGAAGGGGAGGTGGCTTTTAAGAGGTGGCTTTTCAGTACTCATTTTTCATCCCTGTTTCATTCATACTATGTTTATTCTTATACCTATTACCTTGTAAACGATTGACAAATAAAATAAATAAACCTGTCTGAAATGGTACCGGATTCTCCTGCTTGAGCAGAAGGCTGGATTAGAAGACCTCCAAGGTCCCTTCCAGACCTATTCTATTCTATTCTATTCTATTCTATTCTATTCTATTCTATTCTACTCATTTCTGTTCTATTTCTATTCTTTATTCCAATATTCTATTCTATTCTTTCTATTCTATTTCTATTCTATTCATTTCTGTTCTATTTCTAGTCTTCATTCCAATATTCTATTCTATTCTATTCTATTCTATTCTATTCTATTCTATTCTATTCTATTCTATTCTATTCTATTCTATTCTATTCTATTCTATTCTATTCTATTCTATTCTAATCCTGTTCTATGTTTTATGTTCTAAGTCAGATTGCCCACCCCAGTTGTGCCTGAATGTCTTCTGCAAACTCTACCGGGATTATTATTATCATTTTTTGCACCAACCACAGCTCCTTAGACCCTCCTCTCGTTTTCTACCTGTCCAGCATCCCCTCCCCGGCAGGCTCACCTGCGGAGGAGAGCCGCGCGCGGCAAGCAACAGAAACAGCCCCAGCCAATCAGCTGTCTGGTGCCCACGTGCGTTTGGCAAGCCGGAGACTCCATTTCCCAGCGAGCTTCGCGGCCTCCCCGCCCTGGGATTGGCGGGGGCTCAGCGGAAAGGGCGTCCCTTCCGGGCGGTGGGAAGGGGCTGCGCCTGTCCGGTGAGTGAGGCGGGAGCTCAGGTGGCTTTTCAAGGAGCGCAAAGCCGAGCATGGCGGCGTTGAAGTTTGCCGGGCTGGACGACACCGACAGCGAGGAGGAGCTGCCGCCCGGCTGGGAGGAGCGCACCACCAAGGACGGCTGGGTCTACTACGCCAAGTGAGCCCCCGCAGCATCCTTTGGGGGGGCGCTGGGTGGGGAGTGGAGGGGCAGGGGGTGGGGGGCGCAGATGGGGCTCCCGAAGGGGGGGTGATGATGAGGAGGAGGGGAAGAGTCATGTTGCATGACTCTAGGGGTGCAAGGAAGCCAAGGGGGGGGAGGTCTGCACGAAGCCCACTTTTGGGGGGGGGGTGCAGGTGGGCTAAGGGAAGGCATGCAGGAGATGCTGCAGAGTTTTATTTTTTACATTTTTATTTATTTATTTTGTCAAGGATCTGTAAGATAACAGATATAAGTATAAACATGATTATGGATCCATGAAATTGATACGAATAAGTGGAGTTGTTAGGACAGGGCACTTTGGTGTGCTTATGCACACCCCCTTTACGGACCTCTCAGGAATGGGGTGAGGTCAACAGTAGGCAGTTTGAGGTTGAAGCTTGTGGGGGTTTGAGGCTGTAACAACAGAGTCAGGTAGAGCATTCCAGGCTTTCACCACTCTTGCTGAAGTCATATTTTTTGCAATCGACTTTGGAGTGGTTTATCTTGAGTTTGCATCTATTGTGTGCTTGTGTATTGTTGTGGTTGAAGCTGAAGTAGTCATTGACAGGTAGGATTCCCAGGTCTTTGCTGTGGGTGAAGTTTGTGGGAGGCTGAGTTGTGGGGAATTATTTTTATCCTGAGTTTGTTATTATTTTTCTTTAAGGTGGCAAGCGTACTTAATAGTCTTCCTTCAATTCCCCCCCCCCCTAACAACCCTATAAGGTGAGTTGGGCCGAGACAGAGGGGTGGCCCATTGTCACCTCGTTGGCTTTCATGACAAAGGTGAGGCTAGAACTCACGATCTCCCGGTGATTGGCTTGCAGTCACCTAGCTGGATTGTTGTTGTTTTTTTGCCTAAAATGGGATTAGAACTCACTGTCTCCTGGTATTTGACCTAAAGTCACCGAGCTAGCTTTGGTCTCCTGGTTTTTAGCCTGGTGCCTTGACCCCTAGTTCCAATTGGTTCTCTATGTGGAAAAGAAAGGAAAGGAAAGGAAAGGAAAGGAAGGAAGGAAGGAAGGAAGGAAGGAAGGAAAAGGAAAGGAAGAAAAAGAAAGGAAGAAAAAGAAAAGAAAGATAGGGCTATGTGTTAATGCGCTTTGGGTTTAGGTTCCTAAAAGTTTGCCAATCATACCTCCGTTTGTGTAAACATAATTTATACCTTTGCTCTAAAACATAATTTACACCACAATTTTTATTGATTACCAGGAAGGGAAGTGCTGCTAATTTATATGACATAATAAATCTATTGTCTCTCGGCATCTTCCTAATACTTGGAATCTGGATTGGAATTTAGCGGGCCGACTGATCATTGCTAAGAAATCTTGAGCCTGAAATTCATACATCTCTCAGTCCCAGATCAAGGAACTGTCCAAAGACAAAGTGCAAATATTCTCTGCTAATGCTGATTGATTGCTCTTGTAGGGCGATACAAAGGAAGTGTCCAAAATGGTATGCTTTGTTTTAGGATAGCGTGATAAACTTTCTACATTCTATCCTTGAGTATGTGGGTTGACATGTTTGTTGTTAATCCTGCCATCACCCAAACCTTGGAGCGAGATGCAAAATCACAGATAAAAGATGCTAGTACAGTTATCATGAGAACGAGAAAATTAACTATTAACCATAATCTAGAAATACCAGTAGGAAGCCAGTTAGGGATAATGGTTAAGGCGTCAGGCTGGAAAAATACCGTGAATTTAGCCACAAAGCCAGCTGGGTGACCTTGGGCCATTTCCTGTCTCAGCCCTAGGAATGAGACAGTGGTAAACCACTTGCAAAAAAACATTGCCAAGAACCTGCTGGGACTTGTCTATTAGTCTAAAACTGACTTGAAGGTACACATACACACAGAGATAAATTCTGGTGGATCTTCATTGTGAAAAAGCTTTCTTTAAAAAAAAAATGTTTTCCAATTCTTTCAGTCATTTGGAGGAGAGAACTCAATGGGACCATCCAAAATCTGGGAAACGGAAAAGAGTTGCTGGAGGTTTGTATTCAGACTTTGCTTGTTAAATGTATTTTATTTTTTAACCTTTCTGAACCACCCATCTCCCTCGGAAAGGGATTCCACAAAGGGGAAGGGGGGAATCTTCATGCAAAAGTTGCTAGTAATCCTTGTAGGACCAGGAACAAGTTGTTTGATTTATTTCAATATTGGGGTGCCGCATAAGCACTTCAGAGTTGCTCTTTATGCATTTCAGCTTTTAAATATCTACACTACAGAATTGGAACGGACTAAAATTAGTATTGACTTTGGATCTTGTTACCTTTAAAAGAATTGAGTCTTGAGATACAGACAAGCAGAAGACTAGTATGATTTTAGAATTTGGGGCCAGCATCTGACATGTTAGCTGTTGTGGCCCGCCAGTGGCCAGCGGAGCTGACAGCAGATTCGGACAGAGAGAAGGTTGGGGAGGAACCTGGGCCAGTCCTGGTGTCTGGAGAAGGCTCTGATGAAGGCTCTGCGTCAGAGGCAGAGAGGGGACCAGAGATATATGCCAGTTTTCAGCTGCCTTCAGAGTTAGACATCAGTGAGGCAGAGGAACAGCTGGAGCCTGTTCCCAGTGTGCGCATGGACAGAGTTGTCAGATGAAGGGAACAGCTAAAGAACAGAGGTCGACTTGGCAGTAAGGCCACAGGTGGATGATGAATGGCCCTCCCAGAGGAAATAAAGGAGCGAAAGGGGAGTGGAGCTTGCAGGAGACCATTAGTTCACTTAATTGGTTTGTGACTCCCTGAGACTCCTTGCCAAGTTTTGCAGATATCGGCCTGTCAGCTCTCCAAGCCAGATAAGGTCTGTGAGTGTAAATCCTCCCATAAATGAGCAGAATTCATAGTAAATTAATAAAAGGGGCTTTTGTTGGGACAGGGAATTTACTGCATACTCTTGGGAAGCCTAGGTTAGCATTAGTGGTACATTTCTCCCCAGGATCTTTAAAAATAACTGAAAAGCAATCACCCCTTTAAAATAAATTGTCAGAATAAATACAGATTTTTTAAATCTAGGAAATTTATATAGCCACCTACTTGCTCACGGTTACTCTAATCCAATAAAACACAATATTATGCTTGCCTGCAAGACGTGATCTAGAATAAGTCCCATGGTGTAGAATTTGAATTTATTTTGAATGGAATGAGGATAAATGGGGCATGCAGAAGTCCTCCCAACAAGTCCACCAGCAATATTTCCATATTTTACATTCAGATGTCTCTCCTTCCCTCTCTTCTCATAATAATCGTTTCTGAGACCCCATGGAAGAAGACAATCCTGGGGTGGAAGATGCTGCCTGAAGAACGAGACCTCCAACCAGCATTGGCCTCATCTGGTAGAACAAGGTGCTAGTCGTCACCTACAAAGCCCTTCATGGTATTGGACCTGGGTACTTGAGAGACCGCCTACTGCCAATTACCTCCACTAGACCAATTAGATTCCACAGACTAGGCCTCCTCCGAATTCCATCAGCCGGCCAGTGTCGACTGGCGACTACCCGGAGGAGAGCCTTCTCTGTGGCTGCTCCGACCCTCTGGAACGAACTCCCCGTGGAGATTCGCACCCTCACCACCCTCCAGGCCTTCCGCAAAGCCCTTAAAACCTGGCTGTTCCGACAGGCCTGGGGCTAAAGACTCGCTGCCCCACTTCGAATGGTATGATTGTTGTGCTTTTAACTATGTATGGTTTTTATGTTTTTATTTTTTTGTTACTCTGTTTGTATTTCCCCTCCCTTTTTGAGTTGTGAGCCGCCCTGAGTCCCCTCAGGGAAAAGGGCGGCATACAAATAAATTAAACCTAAACCTAATAAATTAAACCTAAACATCCAAATAGAAGCTACTTAGAATCCAGCATTTTCAAGAGGTTGTAAAACCTGAGGCTTAAAGAGGTTGTTTTTCTACGGCATTGCCTCTCCTACAGTGACCGTAGAAACATAGTGATCATGTGTGACCTGATATGTTCAGGCACTGCAGATTACTCACTTTGACTTAGAAACCTTGTGCAGATGTCTTGTTTTTGTGTGTACCCAGAACAAAATATCAGTTACATGGTTAGAGCAGGAACAGTTATATTGTAAGCAAGTGGAAACATTTCTTATTTTTGTTGGTTCTCCAATACCCTGGGTTTTTTTTTACCCTACTCTGTTCCAAACAACAAAGAAATTTAGGTCTACTCCTTGAACTGATGGAAGATTTAAACTGTAGCACTGATGCACCTTCTGTCAGAGTTTGTTGCAGCAATCATATCCAGAAAGCATACACAGGTAACTGTTGTGGCCCGGCAGGAGCCGTGGGAGCTACCACCAGATTCTGACAGCGAGGGGCCTTATGAGTCCGCCCTGGAAGATGTGGAGGACCCTGGACAGGGTTCCGACTCCGAGCAGGGTGCAGAGAGACTGGTTGGCCGCCAGGTGGCGCCTGAGCCTTAGATCAGTGGGGAGGAGACAAGAGAGAGTGATCCAGAAACCCCCTGTGAGTTGTTCCGGGATACGCGCCATCGAAGGGCTACTCGTGTCAAGAACAACTACGTAATTACAGGAGGTAATTACGCTCAGCTGATGCTCATTAAGCTCCTCTCCAGATTATAAAGGAGACTGCTTGTGCCACGCCCTTCTTGCAGAAGTCAACGTTAGGGACTAACGAGAAACAAACTTGGCAGGCTGGATTGCTGCCAGAGTTTGTTTGCATTGCTGCCAAGGTTTGTAGGACTTGCTGCCAGTGCTTATCTCTTTGTTGATTTGGCTTTCAGCCAACAAGAGTCTGGACTTATTAAAAAATATTCTCATTTATGTTTGTCTCGGATTTCGTTCCTGGATGGAGGAGGGGGGTCAGAACAGGTAACTAATTCAGCAGGATTCATTAACATCTCTTTATATATTATATAACACATGAAGTAAATACATAATTCCAAGGCAGGTTTTCCAACGTGGTAGTAAATACGAGCAAAAAAGGCATAGGAGAGAACAGTTTCAGTTCAGAGCAGCAGACTAGTTTTGAGCTGAGCACAGACTCAAGAGCTTTAGAGCTAAGCTACGCCCAGGCTCCAAACTGTTTCAGTTCCCATTGGCTGACCTTGTTACTAACCTTGTTACTCTTCCAGTCATGAACTCTCATACACACTGATGCACTTTCTATCTCTCCTTCTAGACTTACCGTATGGTTGGGAACAGGAGACAGATGAAAATGGACAAGTCTATTTTGTGGAGTAAGTTTGAATTTTTGGGGCATGTTTTTGAGGGCTTGAGAGGCAGTGGATTAAGGCCTTAGTCCAGGACATGGGCCTCCAAACTTGGCAACTTTGAGACGTGTGGACTTCACCTCCCAGAATTCCTCAGTCAGCCAAGTCTTAAAATTGGCAAATTTGGAGACCCCTGAACTAAGATGAGGAAGCCCTAAATTATCTTGTTATGGAATGCACTGAAGAGAATTGGGTTTGTGCTTCTCTCTCAAACTTACCTTGTTCATTGTGGGGGTTGTGGGGAAAATGGGATAAAAGAGCATTCTCTCTGGCAGGCTATACATAAATCCATCATTAATAGTATTTATTTATTATTTGTGTTGACTGTGGTTATGTTTTGTGCTTAATTGAGTTTTTAACAGTGATTTTAGTGGGATTGGATCTTTGATCTTTTATAATTTTTGTTCTTTCTGTTTTTCATTGTCATGAGCTGCCAGAATCTATCTATATAAAAGCCAATACCACCCACTCATCATGAAATCTCCAGAACTGTAAAGCCTACATACTTGAAATTTGCCACATATGTTCTAGGTGCTCGCTAAGAATGGATTTTTCAAAATGACCATCAGATTATTAGTATTTCTTATACAATCATTAACACGTTCTGATGCTAACACACACCCCCTCCCCACCTGAAAAGAACTGTTCCAACTGCCAGGTGCCTCACATTCCGTTACATCAGTTCAAACTGTCAGACTCCTTCACTCAGGAGCCATACATATGTGTTGTGGCCCGGCAGGAGGCGTTGGGGCTGCCGCCAGACTCCGACAGCAAGGGGGCTTATGAGTCGACCTTGGAGGAGGTGGAAGACCCTGGGCAGGGTGTCGACGCCGAGCAGGGCGAGGAGAGACGGGTTGGCCACCAGGTAGCAGCAGAGCATTGGATCAAAGAGAATGTTCCTGAAAGTATTTGGGAGTTGTATCAGGAGGCAAGCAAGCTTAGGTCTACTCAGCGTAAAGGACAAAGGAGATGATTGCGAGCAGTTGTTGCTCATTGGGATCCTCGCCTGAGTATAAAGAGACTGCTGGTGCCACGCCCTGGTTGCAGAAGTCAACGTTCCGTTCCTGTTCTAGTGATTGTCTTGTTCGCGTGCACACATTGAGAGAAGCCAACTTGGATAAGTGGTTTTGAGATAAGATAAGCCGGGTTTGCATTTTGTTATGAGTTATAGGACTTTTGACTCTTGTTTATTTTGGGCTCTCAGACAGCAAGAGTCGGGACTGATTAAAAGAAACCTTTTGAGTTACGTGGCTTTTGGCTTTCATTTCTGAATGGACAAGGTGGGGGTCAGAACACATGCATGTATGTATGTATGTATGTATGTATGTATGTATGTATATGTATATGTATATGTACATGTGTATATATATATATATATATGTTTTTATTTGTGCTGATAAATAGCACAAATTATCAGCACAAATAAAAACACAAATATAACAAAGGCAACAGTAAAAATATTGGGTTTCTGTCTGGATGGACTCTTGTGACGAGCCTAATGACAGAGAGTGGAAGTGTGACCTTCCTCCCACACTTGGGCATACCAGGGGTTGTGACTTTAAGTATATATATATATATATATATATATATATATATATATGTATGTATGTATGTATGTATGTATGTATGTATGTATGTATGTATGTATGTATATACACACACACAAACATACATACACACACATTTATTTATTCATTCATTCATTCATTCATTCATTCATTCATTCAGGTCTTTTCCCGTGTAAGATTGAGAGTATCTTGGTGATGTTTTGACAAGGTCAAAACCACCCAGCCACACAGGATGTTACGAAATAGCAGACTAATCAGCATACATCTACTCCATCAACTAATGAAGATGTAACAATACAGCCAATCAACCTGCTTACAGCAACAAAGCCAGCATTACACACACACACACACACACACACACACATATTTATAGAAAGACGGCAGCTCCAATCACGCTTTGCTCCCACAAGCACGAAGCCGAAGGAACCAGCCTGAAGATGGCGAGTGGGACCTCACCGAAACGTCACCAAGATACTCTCAATCTTACACACACACACACACACACACACACACACACACACACACACACACATATACTGGACAATATACATGTACAAATTGAATAAATAAGCAGATTTGTTGCTTGCTATAGTCAAAGGAAGCAATAGTGCAGGGTCTGCATAAAAATAAGAGTGTTTTAGAAAATGACAGTCTTGGATTGAAACAGGTTTCCCTGCATATAGAAAAAGCAGGATGAAAGTGTGTGTGTGTGTGTGTGTTGTTGTTTTTTCCACTTGGAGGTATAACAGTTATCAGAGACTATAGTCTAGGGAGCTTCTAAGATTGCCTGTTATGCTGTTTTTTATTTCTTTTTCTGTAAATGAACTTTGATTTAACTTTTGTATGTATTTCTTTTGGCATTGTTTGGTTATATTGCAATGCAATGGGTTTATACAAAATTAAAAATCTCTCATGAAGTGCTACAGGCTCCTTGGAGAAAGAGTGATGTGGTAATAAAAACATTTTTTTTTTAAACTTAAAACTTTCGGTTCAAGTCAGACATTCACGGCTAAGTTAACAGAGCAGATATTTTTGCTGTTTTCACTCTGCCAGCCACAGGAAGACCTTGGGCCAGTTACCGTGACAGCTGTTGCCAGAGTAGGCTTTGATAGTTTGATAGACTAACTTAGTTATAAAGTAAATTCAAATATTTCTTCTTGATTTAATTCTTCTTGCTTTGCAAAACTCGGAGGTTGCATGGAAGCTAGGAATTTGACTTCCCTTTCAATTGATTAGGAGCTACTTATTCATCATCATAGATTTAAGAACTAGATAGATTTAAGAATTCACTTGGAGTGAATTAATCAGTGGGGGAAATAGAAGTTTTTAGGTTTTCTTCCCAACTGCTAGGAGCAATAAAGGAAACCCTCAAGAGAAGTCATTTATTTTTTATATATTTTAAATTGTCCCAAATTATATACCACTTTTTAAAATTCATACTTCATGTTTTCAGAAGTTACTTTTTAAAACCTATTATTGCCTTAAAGTTTTTTTAACAGTAAATAACTGTTTCCCACCAGTAAAAAAAACAACCTTCCAAATAAGTTTGTATTGTGACAGTGTAAAGAATGGAGATAACCATAATGAAAGAATGTTTGGGCTGGTAAAGGAGGAGAAATAACTTATGAGAAAGAGAAAATCTGAAAAAAACCTTAAAATATTGCATTGATTTTCTCTTTGGCGTAAGAAGGAATAAAGAAAAATTAGCAAGCTTTCATAGGTATGTTATTCTACCCTACAACAATCAAATAGCATTCCTATCATTATTGTGTTACCAATTTTGTGACTGGGTCTGCCTTGAAAACTGACAGCTCAATAATATTTTAAGTATCTTTGAGTAGCATTTGAAATGTAAATGTAGGATTGCTTAAGCTTGAACAACCTGCTTTCATTTATTAGCGTTTCTTGAAGAGCTCAGCATAGTTCTTGCAGTCCCAAAGGTGCTTTTTCAAGAGGCAACTGGACTTCCTGGTTTTTCTTTGAAGGCATTTTGCTCCTCATCCAAGAAGCTTCTTCAGTGCTGAAGCTCATTCTTGGATGAGAAACGAAACGTCTTCCAACAAAATCCAGAAAGTTCCAGTTGCCTCTTGAAAAAGCACCTTTGGGACAACCATGACCTGGATGACTGAGAATAGACATATAGTTCTTGCTGGTTTTCTCCATTCGTCCTTCCAACATTCTTTGAGGATGGCTAATGGTGGCTTAGTTTCCACATTGCACATTGCCACAATCTGTTTTAATAGCAATAGCAATAGCAGTAGACTTATATACCGCTTCATAGGCCTTTCAATCTTGGCTTGCATGAATGACCTCACAGGTTTTGGGTGCCCATGTACAGGTAGTCCTCAACGAACAACCACAATTGAGCCCCAAATTTATGTTGCTGAGTAAGAAGTTTATTCTTACTTATTGAATGAGTTTTGCTCCATTTTATGACTTTTCTCGGCACATTTGTTAAAGTGAATCTCTCCTGTTGTTAAATTAGTAACACGGTTGTTAAGTGAATCTGGCTTTCCCATTGACTTTGCTTGTCCGAAGGTTGCAAAAGGTGATCCTGGGACACAGCAACCATCATAAATGTGAATCAGTTGTCAAGCATCTGAATGTGAATCACGTAACTATGGAGATGCTGCAATGGTCACAGGGATGAAAAAATGTACATAGGTCACTTTTTTCCAGTGGCGTTGTAACATTGAATGGTCACTAAGTGAACTGTTGTAAGCCGAGGACTACCTGTAATCACACACTAAGCCCTAAACCATGGAGAACTGAGCTAACACATACTAAGCCAAAATACGCTATGGTTTAGTGCAATCCTGAAATGATCCACTATCGACCAAATCAAGCTTCAGAAATGAAATGGGGATTTAGCTCTAAGTTTCCACAGAACGTTGTTGCTGTTAGTTGCAAAGTTGTGTCCAACCCATTGCGACCTCATGGACAACATTCCTCCAGATCTTCCAGTCCTCTACCATCTTCCAGAGTCCATTTAAGCTCACGCCTACTGTTTCAGTGATTCCATTCAGCCACCTCCTTCTCTGTCGTCCCCTTCTTCTTTTGCCCTCAGTTGTTCCCAGCATGAGGCTCTGCTCCAGGGAGTCCTTCCTTCTCATCAGGTGGCCAGTATTTGGTTCCACCACAAAACCGCGATGCCCTTATCCGCGCTGACATAAGTGCGGAGGCAAATCCGCGGCGTCCGAAGCGCTAAGAAAAAAACGACCCTACCGCCGCGACAACAGCGCGGTGACAGAAGGGCGTTCTACATGCTTCGTTCTTTGCCTCCAAATGTAGCCCTCCTCCTCCAGCTGACAGCGGCAGCGGGCACGGGGCAAAGCAGGCTGCCCAGCAGCAGCAGCCCGCGGGAAGGGTCCAGCTCAGCCGCGGGGGGCAGCAGGAAGCGGAGGAGGACACGGCAGCGGTGGCGGCTGAGGCTCTCCCGGGCCGGCGAAGCGGGCTTGCCCGGCGGAGGCAGGCTGCCCTCTTCTTCCTCAACAACATCTCCTTGGACGGGCGGCCTCCGCCGCCGGCGCCTCCCCCGGAGGAAGAGGCAGGGCGGGCGGCGGCTGAGGCTCTCCCGGAGCCGGCGAAGCGGGCTTGCCCGGTGGCAACGGCCGCCCATCCAAGGAGATGTTGTTGAGGAAGAAGAGGGCGGCCTGCCTCTGCCGGGCAAGCCCACTTCGCCGGCCCCGGGAGAGCCTCAGCTGCTGCCGCTGTTGCGTCCTCCTCCGCCCCAGCGTCAGCGGCCCTGCTCGGGCCCCCCGCGGGCTTCCTGCTGCCCCCCGCGGCTGAGCTGGACCCTTCCCGCGGGCTGCTGCTGCTGGGCAGCCCGCTTTGCCCCGTGCCTGCAGCCGCTGTCAGCTGGAGGAGGAGGACTACCTTTGGAGGCAAAGAACGAAGCATGTAGAACGCCCTTCTGTCACCGCGCTGTTGTCCCCGCGGTGATGACGCGCGATGATGACGTCGCGACTTTAGTGACGCGATTTAATCTCCGCTATTTTGCGTAGCGCGGTTTTGTCGTGCCACGCAGTATTTGAGTTTCCTCTTCAGGATCTGGCCTTCTAAAGAGCAGTCAGGGTTGATCTCCTCTAGGACTGATTGCTTTGATCGCCTTACAGTCCAAGGGACTTTACAGAACTAGTCCAGTGCTTTTTAACATACCGTATTTTTCGGACTGTAAGACACACAATGATTTTGAAGGGGTAAGTAAGAAAAGTTTTTGTCTTCTCAGCCCCCAGCAGCACTCTGCAGGCTTCAGCAGGGCTGGGGAAAGGCCAAAAAGCCTCTGTTTTTGTGAAAAACGACCTGTTTTTCACCCATTTTTTTTTGCAAAAATGGGAGTGCAGGGGCGGGACTTCTGGAGGCTAAAAATGGCTGTATTCAGTGTATAAGATGCACCAACATTTTCATGCTCTTTTAGGGGTGCATCTTGCACTCCGAAAAATATGGTAGTTCATTGCTTTGACCAGGTTTGCTTTGATTTTGAGATATCAGTATGCTTTTAGTTGCTGTAGTTTATCTTCATAGCAAAGAGAGAGCTAAGGGGAATTGAAAAAAAAATAGATTGTTGGACTAAGACTTACGGTCCATATTGTTGATTTAGAACAGGGGTAGTCAACCTTTTTATACCTACCGCCCACTTTTGTATCTCTGTTAGTAAAATTTTCTAACTGCCCTCCGGTTCCACAGTAATGGAGATTTTATGAAAACGGAATGAAAAATTTTAAATAATGCCATGAATTTTTTTTAAAGTCAATTAAATTTAAAAAAGGGAAAGTGCTTCAGTATAGGACAAAACCCCTACCGCCCACCATGAAAGCTGGAACACCCACTAGTGGGCGGTAGGGACCAGGTTGACTACCACTGATTTAGAATGAAAATAAATCAGGAGAGAGAGAGAGAGAGAGAGAGAGAGAGAGAGAGAGAGAGAGAGGGAGAGAGGGAGAGAGGGAGAGAGGGAGAGAGGGAGAGAGGGAGAGAGGAGAGAGGGAGAGAGGGAGAGAGGGAGAGAGGGAGAGAGGGAGAGAGGGAGAGAGGGAGAGAGGGAGGGAGGGGGAGGGAGGGAGGGAGGGAGGGAGGGAGGGAGGGAGGGAGGGAGAGAGGGAGAGAGGGAGAGAGGGAGAGAGGGAGAGAGGAGAGAGAGGGAGAGAGGAGAGAGAGAGAGAGAGAGAGAGAGAGAGAGAGAGAGAGAGAGAGAGAGAGAGAGAGAGAGAGAGAGAGAGAGAGGCAAAATTGTTTTAGAATAACTTACAATAGTAGGTGTTAAATATTAGGAAGACATTCTGGTCACCACGTTTGTTAATACAAGAAATGACATTACCATACAACAGATCGTTTTTATTTTTTTTTAAAACTATATAATAGTAACACCGCATGGATATAATTTAAATAGTAACATAAGAAGGTCAACTACTCCCTCCCCCTCAAGAAATGTTAACTGTGATCTTTTTGAAGTGTAACAGAACAGCAAGCAACAAATCCTCTTAAAAGTATCTGCGTTTTACTTGCTATTAAAAGTAACGACAAGGAAAAGATACATAACACTCTTAAGTTGTGTCTGTTGTTGAGTAAATCCGGTGCTGATACATTCTGTTGAGATGAAGTGCCTTTTTGGGGGGGGGGGGGGCATATTTCCGTGTGCCTTTATAACAGACATTGGTTTTTTTTCCCCAGTGTAGGCTGAAATTATTAATTACTTTCTTCTGCCTTGCTGTGAAGAAGGATTAAGAAGTTGCATTGCAAGGCAAAACAATAAACTCATGAAATCCAGGACAAGTCTTTAAAAATATTAAAAGTGATGAAGCACTGGTTTCAAAGACTAAGCAAAAAGATAAATGTGTCTTGGTGCTTTTTTTTTTAGAAAAAAGAATCTGGAAGGGTGAATGTGAACCATTCTTCTGAAGGAGGTCATCCTACAGCTTAGAAGTGACACAAAAGAAGGCCTTTTCCTTAGGATTATGGGAATGGGCCTTTGAAAGTGGAGAGATTCTGAAACGGACAGCCAGGTGTTCCCCTTTTCCTATTGGACATAAGCAGGCCAAAAACCTTAAATAACATATTTTGTAGCAATAGAAGAGAATATTTATCGCTCGGGATAGAATTGTGGGGGTCCTTGGTACTCTGCTATAGGGACACGGTGGCTCAGTGGCTGATGCTGAGCTTGTCGATCAGAAAGGTCGGCAGTTCGGCAGCTTGAATCCCTAGTACCGCGTAACGAGGTGAGCTCCTGTTACTTGTCCCAGCTTCCGCCAACCTAGCAGTTTGAAAGCGTGTAAAAATGCAAGTAGAAAAATAGGAACCAACTTTGGTGGGAAGGTAACAGTGTTCCGTGTGCCTTCAGGGTTTAGTCATGCCGGTCACATGACCACGGAAATGTCTTCAGACAGTGCTGGCTCTTTGGCTTTGAAACGGAGATGAGCCCCGCCCCCTAGAGTTGAGAACAACTAGCACACATGTGCCAGGGGAACCTTGAGCTTATCCTTTTTGCATATTTTTTTTAAAGGAATTTACTCATATACTCTACATATAGTGGCACAGTAGTTAGAATGCAGAGGTTAGAATGCAGTATTGCAGGCTAACTGCCCACTTCCAGGAGTTCAATCCTGACGGGGCTCAATGTTGACTCAGCCTTCCATCCTTCCGAGGTGGGTAAAAGGAGGACCCTGATTGTTGGGGGCAATATGCTAACTCTAGACAGCATAGAGAGGATTATAAACCACTATGAAGTAGTATATAAGCCTAAAGTGTTGCTGTGTGATCTAACTCTACACCCTTGCAAAGCCACACCTGAATTGATTTACGTGGGAAGCTTTTGTGTTGCAATGTTAAAGCCGACTTGTTAAACAGCTTTAAGAAATGAGATGGTCCTGCTGACAATTTAGGAACATTTTCTCACACTCTGAGAGGTAACTCAGCATAGGAGCTGTGGCAAAAGGAAGAACCGTGTCCTTGTAAGTAGTTCCTCCGTTGCTTTGATTTAACTAAGGTTGGGTATCCTAAAGGGACAACTGGATTTTTAGATAATGCAAAGGTGTGTGATTAGAGGCTTCCTATGAAATGTCTTTTTTTAGTTTCTCCTTCCAGGAACTAATTGTATTATTAATCATTTTTGTTTACTTGTAATTTGTTTATACCAAGACATCTTCTGAGAAGTTTTAATATAGCTGTCACTGACATCGTTTTTCTACTGTAGATAGCTGATCTTTTCCTAACAGAACAGTTCATTAGTGGAATGGCTTACCTCCAGAAGTGATGGGTGCTGCAACACTTTTTAAGAAGAGATTGGACAGCCATTTGCTTGAAATGGTATAGGGTTTCCTGCTGGAGCAGGGGTTTGGACTAGAAGACCTCTGAGGTTCCTTCCAATTTTGTTATTCTGTGTTTACTGAAGCAGAGTCACTAGAATCAAAGACTCTCGACGTTTAATTTTGCACTACTTCTCCAACTTATGAATCTTCACTTTACTCTGTGGATTAGCCACATCAAAGTACAGAGTTCCAGACACAAATTATTACTAAAATCTGATAAAAACAATTTAAAATGGAATTGTATAAAATATGATTTAAAATGAAATTGGAATAAAATACAATAATTTAATGTATAGATAAAGAAAATGTGATAAAATTATATTTCAGTATCACCCCTACAGTCTACCCCAATCAGTCCCGATCTCAACCAAACGATTTTGTTTAAGTCTTGTGCTGTGTTAAGTGTCATTTTCAGATTCTGGCCACACATAAGCTAAGTTGTTTTGATATGAGGCTCCCAATGGGTCCTTCGTTTGGTATATGGACCACAGTATCTGTCTCCCATCCACTTATACAAGCAACAATCAAATAGGATGCAATCCAGGCCTTCTACCTTTCCCCCTCTGCAAATGCAGAGACATCCATTGTAGGGTACAGAACTGTGATGGCAAACCTATTGCATGTGTGCCCAAAGTGGCATGTGGAGCCATGCCACCTAGCAGAAATCTTCCAGATTTCTGGTGCATATGCGCACATGACGGTTACTTTCTGGCTGATGCACATGTGCATGCTGGAAACTGGAAGTTCATTTTCCGGCACGCACATGCCCCCTGGGCTGCTCCTCTTCCGGGTTGGGGCCCAGATGAGCATGTGCATGTATGCGAAGCATGTGCGCCCACGAGAATTGCTCCCTTTTTGGTGCTTGGTGCTGAAAAGGTTCGCCAACGCTGGTATAGAATGATATGAAGCTTTAAAAAACCTGATTGAGCCGGTATCTTCAGCGTGATGGAAATGGCTCCCTTGATTGCTTCAAGGTTGAGCTTACGCTTTGATTTAATGTATGGGGATGTAGCTGTGCTTGTGGTAATAAAATGAGGAGAGCTGAGGTGGCGCAGTGGTTAAATGCAGCACTGCAGGCTACTTCAGCTGACTGCAGTTCTTCAGTTCAGCTGTTCAAATCTCACCGGCTCAAGGTTGACTCAGCCTTCCATCCTTCCGAGGTGGGTAAAATGAGGACCCGGATTGTTAGGGGGCAATATGCTGACTCTGTAAACCGCTTAGCGAGGGCTGAAAGCCCTATGAAGCGGTATATAAGTCTAACTGCTATTGCTATTGCTATTGACATGGAAAAATGCTTCTTGTTTTCCTTCAAAGCCATATAAACAAGAGGACCACCTACCTTGATCCCAGAATGGCATTCACCGTGGAAGACAATCCCATGAAAAGCAACATGAAGCAGAAGTATGACGGCAACACCACGGCAATGGAAGTACTAGAAGGCCGAGACTTGAGTGACAAAGTGATCATCATCACAGGAGCCAATGCAGGAATAGGTAGGTGCAGCCAACCCTTCATTCAACCAGCATTGAGTGTTGGACCTTCCTTCCTTCTTCCCTCCCTCCCTCCTTCCCTGTATGCATGTTGGATCCAAACCCGGACATTTTTTCAGGTGTCAAGTGTAGGTGTGCTTGCTGTATTTTTCCATAGCATGGTAAAGGTGCTTGCCTTGGATTACACACCCACTTGTGAGGCCAAGAAGAGGTAAGGTTTAGTCATTGGTGAAATTCAATTTTTTTAACTACCCGTTCTGTGCGCGTGGCTTGGTGGGCGTGACAGGGGAAGGATACTGCAAAATCCCCATTCCCTCCCCACTCCTGGGGGAAGGATACTTCAAAGTCTCCATTCCCTCCCCACTCCTGGGGGAAGGATACTTCAAAATCTCCATTCTCATGCCCTCGTCACCTCAAGGCTCGATTACTGCAACACACTCTACATGGGGCTGCCCTAGAAGAGTGTTCGGAGACCACAGTTGGTCCAGAATGCAGCCGCGCGAGCGATATCGGGTGTACCTCGGTACACCCATGTTACACCTATCCTCCGCGAGCTGCACTGGCTCCCCATTGGTCTCCGGACGTGCTACAAAGTGCTGGTGATTACCTTTAAAGCCCTACATGGCATTGGACCTGGATATCTGAGAGACCGCCTCCTGCTACACACCTCCCAACGTCCGATAAGAACTCACAGCTAGGCCTCCTCCAGGTGCCGTCGACTGGACAATGCCAGCTGGCAACCACTCGGGGGAGAGCCTTCTCTGTAGCTGCTCCGGCTCTATGGAACGATCTACCAGCAGAGATCCGGACCCTTCCCACCCTCGTGGCCTTCCAAAAAGCCACCAAAACCTGGCTGTTTCGACAGGTCTGGGGTTGCTGATTTTTTAAAATCAGGTCCAACCCCCAGTTAAGCCAAATGTATGTTGTGTATTTTTTAAACTGTGTATGTTTCTTTCCCCTATGTGTTATTTTATTTTATTTCGTATTTGTAAGCCGCCCGGAGTCCTCCGGGATTGGGCGGCATATAAGCTCATTAAATTGCGAATTGAATTGCATTCTCTCCCCACTCCTGGGGGAAGGATACTTCAAAATCTCCATTCCCTCCCCATTCCAGGAGAAGGATACTGCAAAATCCCCATTCCCATCCCACCCTGGGGCCAGCCAGAGATTGTATTTGCTGGTTCTCCGAACTATTAAAAATTTCCACTACTGGTTCTCCAGAACCGGTCAGTACCTGCTGAATTTCACCCTTGGGTTTGGTTCAGGAGCTGCTGATAGGTACCATAAATCTACCCATAATTGTATTTATGCTGCCTTTCCGGGCCATCTGGATATTGCCCTCTTCTGGCTGACCATCTAAACTGCATCCAAGAAAACAATCTCATTAGTTTCAACTGAAATTTAGATGCCAGGATAATTTATCTGCATGGGAACTCAGTTTCTTAATTTCCAGCTTTTTAAACCACTGGAATATTTCTTACTTTGTTGGGGAACAAAATGCAGATGTATGATTGCCTTGCGACAACGGCAAATATCTGTAGCTCGGGTGTAGGATGAGGGTGGGAAATTTGTCCTCCGAGTTTATGGGTTGGTTTCTGAATGTTTTGTTGCCAGGCTAGGTAGTAAAACATTCAGAAATGAACCCACAAGTTCGAAGAACAAACCTCCCCCCTCAGTAAAGTTGTCCACCAAAAGAAGAAATGAGGGAATCTTGTTTTTGCTGTTTTGGTGTTTAAATAAGGAACATTCTAGATTATTTAAACACTCTAACATAGTGCTAGGGATGTGGTGGCTCAGTGGCTAAAACGCTGAGCTTGTCGATCAGAATGGTCGGCAGTTCGGCCGTTTGAATCCCTAGCGCCGCGTAACAGAGTGAGCTCCCGTTACTTGTCCCAGCTTCTGCCAACCTAGCAGTTTGAAAGCATGTAAAAAATGTGAGGAGAAAAATAAGAACCACCTTTGGTGGGAAGGTAACAGCGTTCTGTGCACCGTCAGTGTTTAGTCATGCTGGCCATGTGACCACGGAGGTGTCTTTGGACAGCGCTGGCTCTTCGGCTTTGAAACGGAGATGAGCACTACCCCCTAGAGTTGGGAACGACTAGCATATATGTGCGAGGGGAACCTTTACCTTTAATCTAGTGCTATTTCAATATGTCAGTCCTTAGTGTTTCCACCCCAGGGGAGGTATTATAGTTCCTAGCATTCTTTCCAGGTGTGGTAAAGGTTGGTTTGGAGTTCAGGAAAGCTTTTGCTTAGTACTTAATCTCCCCTAATTACCAATTATTCCTAGTGTGATTAAAGAAAATGGTTGTGTGAATGTCAAAAGACTTCAGGAGCATGTCCCAAAGGTGCTTTTTCAAAAGGCAACTGGACTTTCTTTGTTTTTCTTTGAAGTCGTCTCGTTTCTCATCCAAGAAGCTTCTTCAAGTGAGAACTGAAAAGTGAAGAAGCTTCTTGGATGAGAAGTGAAACCTCTTCAAGGAAAAAAACAAAGGGAGTCCGGTTTCTTTTTGAAAAACCACCTTTGGGGGGCAACCATGATCTGGATGACTGAGAATCTTTGTGGAGCTTTTAGGATCAACAATCTAGTCTCCTGCATTAATGCATTCCATCCAGCAATTAATCCATGTAATAAAATCAACTCTTAATTTTTGTAAACTTCAAGAAGTTCTGTAAAAGAACTTTTTTTTTTTGGCATTTCAGTAAAAAAAAGGTGAAATGGTCAATCTCAATTTCTTATTATAAATACATTTTTAAAATGTTAACCTCTTGGTAAACTTGTATTGTTATTTCTTTTTTATTGGCTCTGCTGCATAGAAAAACAGGATTAAAAAACGCTATTATGGTGGTCCTTGACCATTTTTGTAGGTTATTTTTCTTTGTCCTCACTAGAGGGCGCTGTTGCTCTTTAGAAAAAATAATATTGGCGGATGATCGCAAAGCTCTTTCAAAGTTTGACCAAAACAAAGATTAGTTTTGACTGGGCTATTTTATATTTTAATTGCTGGTGCTAAAGTTCAGAAGTGGAAAGGTATAGGAACTAATCTCTACTAATAATTGAATTCAACTTTATTGGCAAACATGCCTGGCAGGATGAAACACAGTGTGAGTTAATAGCAGCCCCGTATTTTTAACTGAAGGCTAAGATGAATGTAGTTATCAAAGCACTAACCTTTGTCTTTATCTAAAACTTTGTTGTACGTCCTTGAGATCTCATGTAGGGAGTTCTGTATGTATGCTGCAATCTGTCTATGGTCTTATAAGACCTGTGTGGTACTTCTGGAATTCTTTGTTGCTTTCCGAAACAGAATAACCGAGTTGGAAGGGATCTTGGAGATCATCTAGTCCAACCCACTGCTCAGGCACGAGACCCTATACCAGTGATGGCTAACCTTTTGGTTGCACGCAGAAAGCACATGTGTCTGTGCGCACCCTTAATGCAATGCATGCATGACCCCCTTCCCCGCATGCCCCGCCCCACTGCGCATGCACATGCGACCTCCGTGGGCACTCCACATGCATGCACAACCCCTGCACATACGCTCTGTCCCCCCACATGCATGTGCAACCCCGTGTATGTTCACATGACCCCCCCCTGCGCCCCGCCCCTGCGCATGCACACATGACCCCCTACGTTTTTCTGCCTCCACGAATGCACGGCATCTCCTGCATGCACCCTGTTTTCCTGTGCAGGCGCAGCAGAGACCCAAAAACCAGCTGGCCGGCAGATGGCACGCGCGCATGCGCAGTGAACTGAGCTGGGGCAACGGCTCCTGTTGCGCCAGAGAGGGCTCTGTGTGTCACATGTTCACCATCACAGCCCTATACCATTTCAGTCTATTGGTTGTTCAGTCTCTTCTTTAAAAGCCTACAGCGATGGAGCACCTGCAATTTCTGAAGGCAAGCTGATCCACTGATTAATTGTTGTAACTATCAGGAAATTTCTTCTTAGAGGTTGGTTTTATCCTTGATTAGCTTCTGTACATTGCTTCTTCTTCTGCCTTTAGGTGCTTTGGAGAATAGGTTGACCCCCTCTTCCATGTAGAAGCCCCCTCAAATATTGGAACACTGCTATCATGTTACCCCTAGTCCTTTTTATTAAACTGAAAAGGTTTTCTAAATTCAGGGAATCCTCATTTTATTGCCTACCTCATTTAGCAATCACAATTACAGTGGTGATATAAAAGGAACGTTATGCCCAGTTATCACATTTGTGACCTTGGTAGGTCTGTAAAGTAAAGGAAAATTGAAGTAAGATTATAACCACAGTTGCAGTTTCTCTTAGTGACCATTTTGCTGGTTATAATTGTTACTAAACGAGGACTACCTGTAGACTCACATTTTGAAAGGCTGGAAAGAAAGAAAAAATAGACTCCCTGCATGATACCTCTACTCTTTCACTAAACCTTTTTTGCCTTTGAGATTTAACATAATTGAAAACCTGTGTGCAACTGTATAAATGTGTTGACCTTCATTTCTGCATGAATTCATTTCTGCATGAATTCATTTCTGTATGAAAAAAGTGTGGACTACAAGTCAGAAATGGAATCTTAACTGTCCAATTAAACATCATTTTGTTTTCAGGTTTTTTTTTTAATTTAATTCTTATTATTCCTGAGTGAGTTTGAGAGAAAATATTTAAAAATCAAGGAAAAATACTGCAGTGAAATCCATAGACACCAAAGGGGAAATTAAATGCTTGGTTCTCAATTTTTAGTTATTTGTTCCTTCTACCTATCATGGAATTTGAGGTTGAGATGGAATGGGTAAAAAGGTTTATAGAACTCAGCTTCCAGAATTCTTTCCCATCTTTAAACTTGATTACAAGTCACATGGCTAGGGAAAAAAATGAAGGCAGAATTTAGAATGAAGAGATAGATAACATTCTGAACTATTTGTTGTGACCTGCCAGCGGCCAACAGAGCTGGCAGCAGATTCGGACAGTGAGGAGGAAGATGGGCCAGTCCTGGAGTCTGGAGAAGGCTCTGATGAGGGCTCTGTGTTGGAGGCAGAGAGGGGCCCAGAGCCGTATGCAAGCTGTCAGTTGCCTTCAGAGTCAGACATCAGTGAGGCAGATGAACAGCTGGAGTCTGTTCCCAGTGTGTGCATGCGCAGAGTTGCCAGACGAAGGGAACAGTTAAAGAACAGGGGTCGACTTGGGAGTACGGCCACAGGTGGACAATGAATGGCCTCTCTCAGAGGAAATCAAAGAGGTGAGAAAGGGGAGTGGAGTTTTAAGGAGACATTTTGTTCGCTTAATTGGTTCTTGACTCTCCGAGATTCCTTGTCAGGTTTTGTAGATATCAGCCTGTCAGCTCTCCAAGCTAGATAAGGTCTGTGACTGTAAATCCTCCCTTGCTGGATGTGAATGAGCAGAATTCACTGTAAATTAATGAAAGGGTTTTTTTTGTCAGGACAAGGAGTTTGCTTCATGCTTCTTGGGAAGCCTAGCTCAGAACACTACTGTCCAATGTCTCTACCATGGAAATCCATTGGAGATCCCTCCCCTGCCGCTGCCACACACACCCCAGACCTGCTTGGATCAGGCCCATTTTGAAATAACACAATTTCTTCCCAATATTTTTCAGAAAGAAAAAAAAATGAAGCACAATGTGTCATGCTTAGCCCTGGAAAGACAAAGAAAATCCAGCCAAAGTTCAGTCTTTTATTGGCTTACACCAAATAGACAGAATCTTGCCGAACTAAATGTTTACTGTTCTCTCCCTAATGGATACATCCTGAGAGATTCTGCAAACCGGTTACCTAACTCTCTTCCTCCGTCTCCTATCCAGTTTTAGGTTCTTCTGCCTAATGTCTCACAACCCCTTTCTGGATTGTGCTCCTTATTTCCTGAGAAATTGCCGCTTCATGTGGTCCATCATCATCCAATGTTTCTGCATTTGCCCTCTCTAATAGTTGCACAAATCTGTAACTACGTTCTTGGAAGTTTCTTTTGCAGGGGCGTCTGAACTGCATGTATTTTCATTTTTGCTTTGCTTTGAAGTTGTATTAACTGTGCAGCTGCTATTGTGAGCAGCTGCACCAATACGGCAATGCCATTATAGGGTGGCATCTGCTTTCGAAGAAATCGGGAGGAGAAAGCATTCAAAAGTGATTTTTAGATTCGATTTCCTCTCTCAACCCTCTCTGTGCCGCCTTGTGGTTAGGGGAAAGCTTTTTTTTGTTTTTTTGTTTTGGTTCAGTCGATGCCTGAAATGGAAACAATCAGTGATGGTACACGAAGTATGCAAAACTAGGCGATAGGTAGCATTTGTGTTAAATTTTACTTTGTCAGAAGGCAGACACATGCTGCAGAGAGAAAAATGAATTGGGATGCAGTCATTGGAACCAAAGTGGCAGATGTGATCACATTTTTCTGGATTAAGGGGGGGGATCTGTGTAAATTGGTATTGGAGGTGGAATGATTAAAATTGGAAGCGAAGCTGAATTAGAAGTCTTGTTTCCTTCCTCCATATTCTTCTTCACCCGTTGCGGTTGGCAGGTCATTAAAAGTGGGCCGCAGGTATCATAAGCCAGAACTTATGGAAAAAAATTCTAAAACTGAATAAAGTTTATGCTAAGTTGGTTTCTTAGACTCCACGGTCCTTCCAGAGGTTGATGGAAAAACTTATTTAATGTCCTATCTTCTGGCTGGATCACATCGTCGGGAATGTTTCTCTGAGCATCGTAAGGGGATTATCTTGCTACCTAGACGCTGCATGTGTGATACGCTTTTCTGAAAGTGGAGATCTTCATCAAGAACTCTGTGCTTATACTTGGGAGGGTGCTGTGGCAAATAACCATGAATAATTTCTGTATCTTGAAAGTTTCTCCAGAGCAAATGTTAGGCAGCATTTGTTCTTTATATGAGAAAGGAGTTTCAAAAGGACTGAGGTTGGCAAAACATGCAGTCCGTGGTCAAATATTTTAAGAAATGTTCTGTTGCCTTTAACATTGCTGGCATTTGATTCCTGAAGCACCAATTTGACTTTTCTAGAAAGAGAGAGAGAGAGATGGAGGGAGGGAGGGAGAGAGAGAGAATGGGGGGGGGGTAAACAGAGATGACAGAGGGAGGGAGAGAGAAGGAAAGAGAGAGAAAGAGACACACACAAAGAGAGAGATACCTATTTCCCATAGGGAAAAAAAAATCAGTGGGAGCCACAAAACCTGGGTAGGCATGGCAGGTGGGGATGATGTCCTGTGACTGGATGGGAGTGAGTGATTGAAAGATAGATAGAGATAGATGGAGAGTGATAGAAGGAGAGAGAGAGAGGAGAGGGAGAAAGAGATGACAGGGGGACGGAGGGAGGGGGGGAGAGAAAGGGAGAGACAGAGAGAAAGAGACACTCACGAAGAAAGAGATACCTGTTTCCCATAGAAAAAAAACACCGGGAACCACAAAACCTGGGTAGGCATGGGGGGGGGGGGTTGTGATAGATAGATAGATAGATAGATAGATAGATAGATAGATAGATAGATAGATAGATAGATAGAAAGATAGAGTTAGTAGGTAGATGATAGACAGATATACATAGATAGATGATAGATAGATAGATGATAGATAGATAGATAGATAGATAGATAGATAGATATAGATAGATAGATACATTGATTTTCCTATCTAAAGGAGGCATTCAAATTAGCAAGTTTGTTTCTGCAGCCACAGCTTACACAATTATTTTCACACTCTTTAATGCGAAAAAAGTAAATGCTTCTAACCTATTTTACAGTTTTAAAGTTAACATTGAAGGCATGATATTTTTCATAGACCAAAACTAAAACAAAATTAGTTGGAAACAAGGTAGAACAGTACACAATTAAAAAAAAACAATGTAATTGTGGTGCAACAGTTCTCGATTGCTTAAAACAATCACCCGGTAAATGAACATCAAGTGACTTTTAAACTCGCTTGAAGTCAGATATTTTATGAACCAGTAGCTGATCAGATATATTTTTGCAGCTGAAGATCAATTGAAACACAGAACATTCAGAAATAGAAAATAAGCAAATTTCATTGCAGTCTGTGCCTTAGATAGTATATGTCATTCTTGGGAATATTTCGGAAACCTTAGAAGCCTTTGGGACTCAATTTTATTCTTTTCTCCAGAAATAATCTAATGAAATGAAATGTGACTTGCTTAATTATAGAGATACATTTTGAATATATTTTTTTCCTTTAGAATCCTGAATAACTACCTTTATTATTAGGGCTATTGCGCCATTCCAACCCAAAAGAATTCTGAGTAATTTCCATTCTGGGAGTTCAAGTCCACATGTCTTAAAGTTGCCAAGTTTGAAGACCTCTGGTGTAGAGGAAAGAGGAAATGAACATGGTTCATGTTCCATTTTGTTCTCGAAGTTGCGCCTATTTCCTGAACTCTTGAGAAAATGTGTTGGCTTAATGCTCGAAGAATCCAGCATCTAAGTTTAGCTGACGAAACAGTCTTCTAATTTCATCTGGGTTGAAATATGCCTTTTTAATTTTAGGAAACTGCGTGTATTAATATTGCACGATTGTACTTGCCAAAAGGAGATTTAAAACATGCAACTAATTTTGTTTTTCCTTAATGCTTAATTAGTACTCTCTTCTGCAGTTGGCCTGCTCACAGGAACTGCAGAGGAATGGCTACATCTGAAAGACCATGCTAATACGAGGTTAGATCCTGTTTCTTCTGTTTCTGGGGCAACAAAAAAAAAAAAGCATATTTTTATACTCACAGGTGTCATTGTTTCTCACCATTACCCCAGAAGGCAACTTCTGCCTTTTGTTTTAATTGCAAAAAGTAGGTAACCATTTTTTCTTTGCTCTAAATGTTCTTTTAATTCTTGGTTGTAAAATAAAAATTGCAGGTTGTAGGTTGGGCAAAGTAAAAAAAAAAAATCTAAGCGGGGGCTATGAAAGGAGCAAAACATAATACCTTAAATGAGGAAAATGAAATTTCCGGCACTTTTAAAGTTTTTCCTAAACTAATGGCAGCTGGGAAAAATGGCTGACTAGCCTTGTGTAAAACTCCACTTTGTATTTCGTATTTGGTAGCAGGAACTGTGTATGTCTAGTTTAATGAAAAGAAGGCCTAGGGGAGACATGATAGCAGTCTTCCAATATTTGAGGGGCTGCCACAAAGAAGAGGGAGTCATCCTATTCTCCAAAGTGCCTGAAGGCGGGACAAAAAACAATAGATGGAAGCTAATGAAGGAGGGAACCATCTGAGAACTAAGGAGAAACTTCCTGTCAGTGAGAATAATCAACCAGAGGAATGGCTTGCCTTCAGGGATTGAAGTGCTCCATCGCTGGAGGCTTTTAAGAAGAAACTGGAAATCCATTTGAAATGGTATATAGGGTCTTCTGCATGAGACCTTCAAACTCTCTTTCAACTCTGTTATTCTATCCTGTTATTATTATTATTTTTTTGCAACACTGGCTGAGATTATAAAGGTGAAGGTTCCCCTACAACATATGTGCTTGTTGTTCCGGACTCTAGGGGGTGGTACTCATTTCTGCTTCAAAGCTGAGGAGCCAGTGCTGTTCGAAGACATCTCCGTGGTCATGTGGCTAGCATGACTAAACATCAAAGGCGCACAGAACACGGTTACCTTCCCACCAAAGGTGGTCCCTATTTTTCTACTTGTATTTTTTACGTCCTTTTGAACTGCTAGGTTGGCAGAAGCTGGGACAAGTAACGGGAGCTCACTCCGTTATGCAGCCCTAGGAATTCAAACCGCTGAACTGCTGACCTTTCTGATCAACAAGCTCAGCGTCTTCGCCACTGAGCCACTGGCTGAGATTATACAGGTCCCATTGGCTGAGATTATACAGGTGTTTAAAGATGTAGATGTGATGAATATAATTTTATATTAGGCTCTTGAGCGGAAGGTTGCTGTGTTATATTGAACGGTTCCTGAGAAATTTTGCTTTGAAAAACTTGAGAACTTTCAGTCAGAGTTTTAAGACCTCTGCTTCTAAAATTAAAACCCTGGGATGCTGTTTGTTGCATTCAAGTCAGACTTCCCACAGTTGAAATCTTTGTGGAAGAAGACAGAGCAGAGTAGCACACATACATGCGTAAGTTCTTTATCATGGTCAATGATCCATGCCCATTAGCAGGCAAAGGAAACATAAACACAAATATTTCATCATGTGAGACATATTAGTTGATGAATCTTGGCTGCTGCCATGGAAAAACTTGGTGACAAATATTGCTATAGTAGTGTAGAATTAGAAAGTAGAAATCCTGTCTAGGACATGGTTGCAAAATGGGTGCAATAAATGAGTTCCTTAGTTCCCTTTGAAAATTACAGTAGGGCAGTAGAAGAGTGACCGTTTCAATTTCTCCTGAACCCCATGGAAAAATCAGTTCAAATAAGGGTTTGGGTTATTTTAGTATCCACTCAGCAAGAAAATGGATGGCAGAATATTGTGCCATGTCCCCACAAAGTCTTTTCTCAACCTAGGGAAACTGATCGGTGAAATATTTGGCTGCCTCATTGGGACCCCTTGTAATCCAGGTTCTACTGTTGTATGGATCCTACTGTGTCCCCTTGAAAGGATCCTACTCTGAATCTACACTTCCGTGTCAGGAGTTCTTGAAAAGAACCCAAAATAAAATGGTAGATTGTTTATTTACTTATTTCATCCAAAGCCTTTATGTGGCTGCCCAACTCAACCACGTTGACTCTGAAGGGCTAGTGAAAAATTCA
Source organism: Thamnophis sirtalis (assembly GCF_051295495.1). Classification (NCBI taxonomy): domain Eukaryota; kingdom Metazoa; phylum Chordata; class Lepidosauria; order Squamata; family Natricidae; genus Thamnophis; species Thamnophis sirtalis. The sequence continues at coordinate 32,494,952 of NW_028261394.1, read as the reverse complement.
ACAAAGGAATACAAAACCATAGTCCGTAAACCTCTCCAAAAGCGGTTAAACCAATTAGAAAGAACCAATTAAGCAATATAATGGAAGTCAAAAACAAAAATGACAGCATCATCAGTTTAGGGATCTGACGTATTATAAAGGCTTAGAGAAGGATTGAGGTCTTTGATGACTTTGAATGGACCAGCAGACACAAGACCAATGAGATGTCAGGAGGAAGATCTTCTAAGATAGGGGCTACTACTGAGAAGACACACCACCTAGATTCCATAAGAAGGCATTGTTTCAATACCATTATGTAAATGTCATTTTTTAAAATTATAAGTAGTCCTTGTGTTACAAAAGTTTATTTAGTATAATGCTCAAGTTTGGCTGCCTCATTGGGGGCCCTTGTAATCCCGGTTCTACTGTTGTATGGATCCTACTGACCTCCAACTGGTGTATCAGTTCCATAATATGTCATCAAACTTCATTTTTGGTGTAGTGACAATTGTATTCTGATGTATCCTGTGTGTTGTGACCGAGGCTTCCCAAGAGCATGAAGCAAAGTCTTTATTAACCTCTTTATTAATTTACTGTGAATTCTGCTCATTCACATCCAGCAAAGTCTTTCAAGGGAGGATTTGCAGTTACAGACCTTATCTGGCTTGGAGAGGTGCCAAGCCGATATATGCAAAACTTGGCAAGGAGCCTCGGAGAGTCGCAAACCAATTAAGCGAACTAATAGTCTGCTGCAAACTCCACTCCGCTTTCACTCCTTTTATTTCCTCTGGGAGGGTCCATTCATCGTCCACCTGTGGCCTTACTCCCAAGTCGACCCCTGTTCTTTAGCTGTTCCCTTCGTCTGGCAACTCTGCACATGCATACACTGGGAACTGGCTTCAGCTGTTCATCTGCCTCACTGATGTCTGACTCTGAAAGCAGCTGAAAACTGGCACACGGCTCTGGTCCCCTCTCTGCCTCCGACACAGAGCCTGCATCAGAGCCCTCCCCAACCTCCCCACTGTCCGAATCTGCTGCCAGCTCCACTGGCGGGCCACAACAATGATACTCATTAAAAGAATATATTTTTTATGTCTCCAAAGCGTTTCTCTAGAATGATGGTTTATTTGTAGTGCTAAGCCATAATAAGGTGGTTTGTTTTTAAGCTCAGCATGATGCCTGAATCAGATACAAGAAAACAGGAGCCAGGACAGACTTCACTTTTTAGAATAGGTTTAGAATGGAAAGTTGATATCTTAGGTTAAGGTTAGTTCACAGCCTCTAATATATATTTAGTTCCTGCATTCATTTACCAAGGTGACTTTCTGCACTATTAAAAAAAAAACATTTAAAAATCTGATAGCAAACTATTTTAAAACTACATCATGAGTTTAAAACTCATGATTTAGTCAAATGTTTACTGGAAAAGAGGGCTTTAATGCTGCAAGGAAATAGCTGGTGTGAGAACAGGTACCACCCCTGTGAAGGTACGTTCTTGAATATGAGATAATGTAAGTCAAGCATTAATGGGACCAGAATGATAACCTCTACACAAGATCTTAATAACTAGGGAGATTCTTATCAAATAATGAACAGTAAATGGCCAAATTCTTACTGATCCCTTAGATACTTTATCTCCTAAGCCTTTTGAGGCATCAACATTTATAGATGGCTTTCTAATTTGTCTGGGAATAGTTCATAAGCCAATGAAACTGTTGTAATGAAGAAACTGCATCTTGCCATAACTGGCTCCAGGCAATATTCTGGCTATTACATTTTGGGATCATTGACCTTTCTGAGCGGTTCTCAAAGGCAGCCTCATATAGATAATCTTACTATATCAAAATATTCCGCCTTTTATCTCCCTCTGCCCAGCGATCCACCTAGATATCTCAATAATTCTCTGAAAATACCTATTAAATTACACATTTTTGTGCCTAATTCTATGTGAAATACATTTCTGCAATTTCTAAAGAGAAGTAGATGATTTAAATGTTTAAACTGGAACTCTATGTGGTCTAAAAGCTCTGTGTATACAGATATTTATGCAGTCTATATAAAGTTGGCATGTACCATGTTAAAGTACTTTTTATTCCCACAGTAATAGATATCAAAATTCTACCTTGCCTTGGTCAAACCAATTTTTTTAAAAATGAACAAATCTTAATATACTTGATGCTGGCTTTTATTTTAATGAGGTAGACTTAGAAAATAACAATGGAATTTAGCAAATATATATTTGCTTATATTTCATCTTCATTTTAAAAATCTGTGCAAAATGCATGTGTTTTGTAGAAGCATATCCAAACTATTAAGCACGATATAGTTTAAGTTTTTGGCCAACTTTACAGAATCTAGTGCTTTGTAAGTATATGGTTTGCCACTTCAATTCTTAAAGTAGACAAGTAATGTGAAATAGGTACTTCTGAAAAAAGCATTCTGCTTTTCTTGCATTAGGTTTATGATCGACTTAACCAGGGTTTTTTGAAATGACATTTAATCATGGTTGGATAAGTGACACATCATGCTAATTCCCAAAGTATGTTTTGTTTACAAATCACAATAATGATGATAGTATCCATTTCAGTCGTGTCCGACTCTTGTCAATTCTATAGGCCAGGTCTTTCCATACCTTCTGATCTTACACTACTGGAGAAGACTCCTGCGAGTCCCTTGGATTGCAAGGGGATCAAACCAATCAGTCCTGGAGGAGATCAACCCTTACTCCTCTTTAGAAGGCCAGATCCAGAGATGAAACTCAAATCCTTTGGCCACCTAATGAGAAGGAAGGACTCATTGGAGAAGAGCCTAATGCTGGGGAAGTGCAAAAGAAGAAGGGAACAACAGAGAAAGAGGTCGCAGGATGGAGTCACAGAAGCATTGGGTGTGAGCTTAAATGAACTCCAGAGGATGGTAGAGGACAGGAAGGCCTGGAGGAACGTTGTCCATGGGATCATGATGGGTCAGACATGACTTCACAACTAACAACAATGCTCTGGCTGGTGTCAGCTTTGATGGAAGCTACCTTAAAACTAAATCCTTCAAATTTCCTAATTTCTTAGGGGCCCAATTAATAAGTTTCTTGATTTAGTCATCATCTGATAGGGAATTGGGATGGGAAACAATGTTGGGTTCTCAACAGTTTTGAGGCATGATTGGGTTAAGTTGAATAACTGGAAAATGCAGAATGTTTTTCTGCTTCCTCAAAATATTCCTGGTGTGCTCTAAACCCCAATAATGCAATCTTGTTCCACTTTTGAAAAATTCTGTCCAGTGCTTGATGTCTCCATTGAAAAGAGTCTCTGAGAAAGATGATTGTAGGAAGAAAATATGCTGGCTGATACTCTTATTCCTTAAGATGTACTGTAAAGGTAAAGGTTCCCTTCTCACATATGTGCTAGTCGTTCCTGACTCTGGGGACAGTGCTCACTTCCGTTTCAAAGCTGAAGAGTCAGCATTGCTGAAGACGTCTCCATGGTCATGTGGCTGGCATGACTAAATGCCAAAGGCTCATGGAACACTGTTCCTTTCCCACCAAAGGTGATTCCTATTTTTCTACTAGTATTTTTACATGCTTTCAAACTGCTAGTTGGCAGAAGCTGGGACAAGTAACAGGAGCTCACTCAGTTACACGGCTCTAGGGTTTCAAACTGCCCACCTTTCTGATTGACAAGTTCAGTGTCTTAGCCACTGAGCCACTGTGTTGCTGAGATGTACTGTATCTTTTCTAATTGGACATTCTCGTTTATTTTATACTCTACTGTTTGATAAAGCCTTTGGAACTGAAGTAAAAAGAAAAAAAATCAAGATATAAACACTTTAATACTTTATTGAACCAAAATAAACAGAGGTTTCTTCTGTATATCATACATGAGATGATAATTTATCTTACACTCCAGTGATGATGTATAAAATGCCTGTGTTGCTTCAGATATCTGGCAGCAGTTACCTCAGGAAATCCAGAGGCTAACAGTTTACCGAAAATACCATATATTATAAAATATTAATGGTTTAATGAAGAACAGAACATTGAACACTAGCGGAATTTCATTTTTTTTAAAGGAAATGATTAATATGGGGTGAGACATATTGTTTGTCGGCTTGTTGCCATTTAAAATAGATTGTCAGGGGAAATTCAGCTTAGAGTTTATTATTTGAGCTACATACAGCTTTATACTGAGCATTATTACAACAGTCTTTTATGTATACAGTATTAATATTCACACTGGTTTTATTATGAAGATACACTGAACTTTCTTCTTATATATTTTAATTCTATTTTTTAAAAAATATACAATTACACGTAGTGCTCGGCATACAACTATATTTGGGCCCAAAATTTCCATTGCTAAGCAAGGCAGCTGTTAAGTGAATTTTGCCTTGTTTTATGACCATTCTTACCACGGTTGTTAAGTGAAACATGTTAAGTTGGTTTTAAAGGGAATCTGGCTTCCCCATTAACTTTGTTTGTCAGACAGTCGCGAAAGGTGATCACATGACCCCGGGACACTGCAACTGCAAATGAGTGCCAGTTGCTAAGTGTCCAAATTTTGATCACGTGACCACAGGATGCTACAACAACCTATGGAAAGTTATCACCCAGCCCTCTCCCAGAAAAATGAAATATCCTAGGAAATATTGAATTGCAGAATATTATATTTCCATGGAAGTGAAAAGGAAGAAACATGTTTTAAAAAGACAGAGTAGCTCCCTGCAGCTTCCTGCCCATCCCCCTTTGTCAATGGGCCATTAAGATGCCTAGGCCGGTTCCTTTACATAATAAAGAGTTCTCCCCTTCTGTGCAGCTCCCCTTCAGGCATGATTAGCCTTCACCCACTCACCACATGGCATCTGAGAACTCAACCAAACCTGGATTCAAAACACAGCGTAGAGCAGTGGTTCTCAACCTTCCCAATGCTGTTACCCTTTAATACAGTTCTTCTTGTTGTGGTTACCCCCAACCATAGAGGAGCAGTGTCTCGGTTCCTAAGACCATCGAAAATGTGTGTTTTCTGATGGTCTTAGGCGACCCCTGTGAAAGGGTCGTTCGACCCCCAAAGGGGTCCCGACCCACAGGTTGAGAACCGCTGGCTTAGAGAGTTGCCCCTGCATGGCCCCATGGGAGTGTGACAACCAATCAGAATACAAGCTCAAGATCAAAGGCCAGAGAGGGCATAAAACCAGGGACTTTCAGCATCTCAGCCCTTCCTTCTCTTCTTCTCCACCAACATTGAAGCATGTGATCACCTTTTCTGTTCAGGAGCTCGAGCCAGGTGGTCCTGTCCACCATTAAACCATCTTTCCAAGCAGCCTCCATGTCTCCAGTGTCTTTTTCCCCACTTGGAGCCGAACCCAGAAGGACATTTCTTCCAACAAGCCGTAAATGAACAATCTCATAACTCACTTTTTTTTTCAGTGCCATTGGGACTTTGAATGGTCACTAAATGAATGATTGCATTTCTTTATTTAGAAAAATGGTTAACTTGGGGAATGTAATTTGAGGATTACCTCTGTAGTTTGATGTAGGGAATATTTCATATTGAGCTACCTTCACTATTTCAGTAAGACATTTGCAAATCAGTTGAGAGGATTTTCCAAAACTAGGAAAGGATTGAGCACTTTGCATAAAATAACCTAGCACCCCGATGGCAAACTTATGCCACCTGTGCCGGAAGTGGCACGCAGAGCCATCTCTCTGGGCATGTGAGCCATTACCTGTTGATTTTCCAGGTTCTGGTGTGCTGGCCAGCTGGTTTTCACACACGCGGGACACCTGGAAACTGGAACAGCAGCCACCCGGTGTGCATGTGCGCGCCAGGAAGATGATCTTCCGTTTTCTGGTGCACGCATGTGGCCTGGCAAGTTGCTCTTTACACGTGCTTGCATGCCAGAAACCAGAAGACCAGGCGGCTGGTGCGCATGCCAGAAACTAGAAGATCACTTCCTAGCACGTGCATGAAAGCCAGGTGGCTGCTCTTCAGTTTTCCGGCATGTGCATACGCACTTGTGTACGCCTGTTTCAGCACTCGTTGCCAAAAAGGTTCTCCAACACTGCCCTAACGTCTCCAGAAGGACATGCTGGTTAACTGATTCCACTCTTCATTGACAATGAATATTAAAAAGTGTGTTCATGTTAGCCAGGATTGTTAATTAGAATCAACCCAGAAGATGTTTGAAGAGTTTTGGAAGGGATCTGAGAAGGGATGTCAGACCCTTCTTAATTGTGAAGATTTAGAGGAAAAGGAAGGCACTAAGCAACCATTTTAATTTTCAGCACTTCTGATCTTTTCCTTAGAAACTTGCTGGGGAGTACTTAAACTTAGTAATCAAGTGCTATTTGTTTGTATTACAGTATGAAACCAATTTTGAAACAAATGTAAATGGCTTTTAAATATCAATCTTTATTTTATTAAAACAGTAAAGCATATGGCCCACTAAAAATGGAGCAGCTCAGCAACTGCCTTCCGAAAGTTTCTTTGCTTGCATTTGCTCAGTGGAATTAAAACAGGGGAAAGTATTTTGCATATGTTGAAAACTAGATTCATCTGCGAGCGGTGAATTACTTAGATAATTAAAGTTGCCTGATACAATGAATGGCTTTAAAAAGGAAGAGAAATTGCTTAGACTTAAACACTGTAAGCATGTAATTGCACAGAATGGTATAAATTTATGTAAGCAGTTGTTTCTTTAATCTTAAGTTATACCCTATGTTGTAAACTAAATTTGTCTTGCCCCAGGGTACTGCTAGGAGTGAAGCTGTGTATATTCAATAGCGTTTTTCCTTTGGATAAACAAGATTTAAACCAATCCTGCATCTTGCTTAAAACAAAAAAAGGAACAAATGGTCATTTTTTTGTATTATCTGTTGTGTTGAATATTCAAGCGCTAATTTGACTCTTTCTAGTTTAGAATAGAATAACAGAGTTGGAAGGGACCTTGGAGGTCTTCTAGTCCAACCCCCTGCCCAGGCAGGGAACTCTTCACAACTTCAGACAAATGGTTATCCAACATCTTAAAAACTTCCAATGTTGGAGCATTTACAACTTCTGGAGGCAAATTGATTGTTCTAACTGTCAGGAAATTTCTCCTTAGTTCTAAGTTGCTTCTCTCCTTGATTAGTTTCCACCCATTGCTTCTTGTTCTACCCACCCTCAGGTGCTTTGGAGAATAGTTTGACTCCCTCTTCTTTGCGGCAAGTAGTTTGAAACTATTAAGCTGGGATGGCTGGTCTAGAGAAAAGAAGAACTGGGGGGGGGGGATGATAGCAGTATTCCAGTATTTGAGAGGTTGCCACAAAGAGGAAGGGGTCAATTAAAGGTGCTTTTTCAAGAGGCAACTGGACTTTCTGGTTATTCTTTGAAGACGTTTCACTTTTCCTCCAATAAGCTTCTTCAGCTCAGAAGCTGAAAAAGCTTCTTGGATGAGAAGCGAAACGTCTTCAAAGAAAAACAGGAAAGTCCTCTTGAAAAAGCACCTTTGGGACAACCATGACCTGGATGACTGAGAATCTCCATAGACAGGAGGTGGTTAACTTATTTTCCAAAGCATCAGAGGGCAATAGCAATAGCAGTAGACTTATATACCGCTTCATAGGCCTTTCAGGCCTCTCTAAGCGGTTTACAGAGAGTCAGCATATTGCCCCCAACAATCTGGGTCCTCATTTTACCCACCTCGGAAGGATGGAAGGCTGAGTCAACCCTGAGCCGGTGAGATTTGAACCGCTGACCTGCTGATCTAGCAGTAGCCTGCAGTGCTGCTTTTAACCACTGCGCCACCTTGGCTCATGGGCAGGACAAGAAACAATGGATGGAAACTAATCAAGGAGAGAAACGACCTGAAATTGAGGAGAAACTTCCCCAAAGTGAGAACAATTAACCAGTGGAATGGTTTGTCTTCAGAAGTCAGGGGTGCTGCATCACTGGAGGCTTTTAAGAAGAGACTGGACAGCCAATTGTCTGAAACGGGATAAGTTCTCCTGCTTGAGGTGGGTGGGGGGAGGGGGTTGGACTAGAAGACCTCCAAGGTCCCTTCCTCCTCTATTCTGATTGATATGATGCCAATGTGTTTGTGGGTAGATTCTTCACAACAAAATGCTTTAAAGTATTTAAAGAACCCTCACCACCCTCCAGGCCTTCCGCAAAGCCCTTAAAACCTGGCTGTTCCGACAGGCCTGGGGCTAAAGAGCTTTTGCCCCCCCCCTCGAATGGTATGGTTGTTGTGTGCTTTTAAATTGTGTATTGTTCTGTTCGTCTTTTTTATTCCTTATCTGTACCCCCTCCCTTGACTTGGATTGTGAGCAGCCCTGAGTCCCCTTAGGGGAAAAGGGCGGCATAGAAATATAATAAATTCAATTCAATTCAATTCAATTCAAAGTCTTTGTGAGATCAAAAGCCTGGATGGGGTACGTGTGTGTGTGTATGTGTGTGTGTGTGTGTGTGTGTGTGAAGCCACTTCGAAAAGTCAGCCTTGAAACCTCCCCTCCCCCTCCCCCTGGGCGTGGCTCAAATTAGCCAGGTAGCCGGAACACCTGAATGAAGAAGGCCTGTGAGTAGATTTCTGAGGGAATGGATATAGGTCTGAGGGAAAGGGTGCATTTGCATGGAGGGTGGTGGTGTCTGAAGGGTTGTATATAGGATAAGGATTAAAAACAGGAGGATTTCATGATTTAAACGATTTAAATAGAAGGAAGGTGTGTTGGATATGTTCACTGCCTCGAGTTGTTTGTAAAAAAAAATGGCGGGAAATAAATAAGTAAATACACAAATAATGAAATACATAAACAAACACATAAATAAATAACGTAAATAAGTATTGTGTCTACTTTTGGAAAGAGCAGACAAGGACCCTGATTTCTTTCCCTCCTACGAACGGATAGTGCTTTCTCTCCGTTGCTTCCTCAAAGGTGGGATGCTTGCACTAACTGAAATAGAAGATTGAACCATGTGCTGAAGACCTTGTCAGTTTTAAATAGTTGGGCCATGTCTATTTGCATTGGCTTTTGTTCGTCGGATTCATTTTCGGCGCTTTGACAGCTGCCTTTCCCCCTGCCTTAGTTTACTCCAAGTAACTCTGCCCCCCCCCCCAAAAAAAGTCTGTGTTACATTTAAAATGTTAGCGGAAGCATTTTTTAAGAAACCTGTAATTGAAAAATCTCAAAGGAAATGGATAAAACACAAAAGAGCAACAGTTAATCACGCTAATGAATGCACATCTGAAGCAGGAAAAAAGCTGATTGCCGAGTTTAACACTGCTATTTTTATTCTATATCCATGCATTTAAGTTGACTTTGTTTTGTATCGGCTCCAGGTTTTTTTTGGAAGCCAGCTAGAAATTTGATGAGTCAGGAGAATAAACTGTTTCCAGAAATCCTTAGGACCCAGGCAGACATATTTCCCTGCTGACCTGATGTTGTGTTCCTTACTGGTCTTCCCAATATGTGCTTTGTGACAGGTTTAGAAACGGCAAAATCTTTTGCCCTCCATGGTGCCCATGTCATTCTAGCCTGCCGAAACACCTCAAGAGCGGATGAGGCCGTGCGCCAGATCTTGAAAGAATGGGTAAGGATCTTTGCTTTATGAATATCTAAATTTGTGCTTTAAAGCTTACAAGTGCTCAGAGATTTCTACCTCAAACTCCTAAGCTCCGCACAGGGTGCATAATGTGGAAAAAGATGCCGCTTAAAAATGAGAAATTAAAATGACATTAATAAAATGTAGAGATGTCAGCTGAGCAAATCAGGTAATTATGAGTCACTCAGAGTGAGATGATAGGTAGGTAGGTAGGTAGGTAGGTAGATAGATAGATACTGTGTTTCCCTGAAAATAAGTCAGGGCCTTATTTTCTTTTGACCCCCGAAATAAGCGCTTGGCCTTATTTTCAAGGAGGTCTTATTGTTTTTGAGGTGCAGGAGGCGGCGAGTGTGGTCACCTCATGGCTACTGCTGTGTTGCAATATATTTGGGGAGGGCTTATTTTGGGGGGAGGGCTTATTTTAGCGCACACGCTTAAAAGCCCAATTGGGTTTGTTATCTGGGGAGATCTTATTTTCAGGGAAACAGGGTGGGTAGATAGATAGATAGATAGATAGATAGATAGATAGATAGATAGATAGATAGATAGATAGATAGATAGATAGATAGATAGATAGATAGATAGATAGATAGATAGATAGACAGACAGACAGACAGACAGACAGACAGACACTGTAGATAGATGATATATAGATAGATATACTGTTAGATAAATGAGAGAGAGACAGACAGACAACTACATATACAATAAAAAAAATGCTTGAGCAAATCAGTGTTTTGATTTTGAGCTGGAAAGGAAACAACAACCCTTCAGGCCCTATTTATGGAGGAAATATCACTGTGTTGGATCCCACCATTGAGAAGACTCTCTCTCATTCCTAATATATAATTTCTTTCATTGGAGATGTTTGGAAGAACAAGACACACCCTTACTCTGAGAGAGTTTGTAATTTAAAGTGAAGATTAAATTAACACATTTGGAAGCATAAAATGGAAAAGAGGATAAATACATGATTCCTTTAAAATTTTGATAGGAATACAGGCAGTTGCGAAGTTGAATGTTTGTGTCCAAATTGAAGGAGATACTGATTTAACTTATAATAGATGAAATACAAGCCTTTCTACTGTTACTGGGTGCACTACTAGTAGTGTGGTTTTAAACACATTGGATTTAATGTAATAGTGTGGTAAAATATAATGGAAACCTATGAAAGACACCAGTCTTTGTGAAATGTATTTCAAATGTTTGTATGGAATCTGTCCTGTCAAAATGTTCTTTTGTTCTTTCTGTGGTTGAATTTAGCTTCATTTCATTTGGGGGACCTAGCATACACCATACAATCATCACAACATCCGGTTCTGCTTTCCTAACATGATGCTCTCCATGTGTGATAAAGTAATCAGTGCAATATGAAAGTTGCAATCCCTTGGAAAAAAAAGTTTTTGCATTGCGTTTATTATGAATAGCTTCAAAATAGCTTTCTTTATTAGCTGTTTCTCTCTCCTAATTGTTCACAATACTATTTAATCTTAGAGTACAGTAGCTGGAGTACCTCCGGTCTATCTTTGTAATGGGATTGCTTTGTAATATCTTTGTAATGGGATTGCTGTTGTTTATTGAGAAGGACTAATTAACTTTGATGATGCCACTAATATTATGGCACTTTGACAATACCTCAGATTTATGACTCAGTAAAATACATAAATGAAATGCAGGTGCTGAAGCAGAAAGAATAAGTTGTTACTGAACTTTAATTACTTGAATTGCATAAGTAGGAGTGAATTAGTTCAGAATTTACATCAGTTGGAAGTAATCTTGGAAGGAATATAAATAAAAGCTACTTAAACTGAAAAAAGGCAATTTTATTTGCAATCAATTTATGGTCTGAATCTAATAGAAAGACAGTTTTTTAAAAATTCTTTGTCAAGTGTATTTGTGTTGGTTTGTCAATGCTTTCTGTTGAGAGTCTATTGATATAATGGATTTCTCTTCAAAGTATCTTTTATTTAAATTGTATGGCTGCCACCAATGGCAGACTAGCTTTGATGCCATGGGTTAGTCTATTTTGACTGCCAAAGGTTGCATTAACTAGCACTTGAAATGAGAGCCTTAAAATTATAGGAACAGCATCTTAAGATGACACAGAAAACTGCAAGAGAGGGTAATTGAAAGAGTAACACAAAATCCACTAGCTCAGAGTATAACAACTGGAATTGCAAACATGTTTTTAAAGAGATTCATGAAATGCAAACTGCACAAATTAGACAAACATCTTGCTCCTTTTGTGGCAAAATTAATCTCGTTAGAGGAAATTAAGCATGAAAGTGATCTTTTGTAAAGATGCAACACTACATAGAGCCATACCTTCCAAACATTTCTGTTGCATTCCAAGAAACAAGATGCTTTGTGGAAAATATTTTATTATTCTTAGACTTCTATGCCACCCATCTCTCTGAGACTATTCTAGGTGTAAAAGGTAAAGGTTCCCCTCACACATATGTGATAGTCGTTCCTTACTCTAGGGGGTGGTGCTCATCTCTGTTTCAAAGCCGAAGAGCCAGTGCTGTCCGAAGATGTCTCCGTGGTCAGCAAGGAACGCTGTTACCTTCCCACCAAAGGTGGTTCCTATTTTTTCTACTTGCATTTTTTACCTGCTTTTGAACTGCTAGGTTGGCAGAAGCAGGGACAAGTAACGGGAGCTCACTCGGTTACGTGGCACTAGGAATTCGAACTGCTGAATGGCTGACCTTTCCGATTGACAAGCTCAGCGTCTTAGCCACTGAGCCACCGCGTCCCATGATTCTAGGTGGTTTACAGTCAAACAATTAAAATGCCATACAAAACATTGGAACATTAAAATATGCATTTTTGGGCTCTACTTCTGGGACATGCTCCACATACATTTGAGTTGCCATCAGTTCATGTGGCCATCTTTTCATGTACCAATTGTCTTTATTCTTAGGGAACATCAGATAATATTGAATCTGCATAATAGCATCCTAAAGAAAGGATATGCAAAACATATATATGAAACAGAAGATTACCCTCTCACTCTTCCAAGCCTTACAACTGTTTGTGTATATTTCTTTCTCTCTGTCCAAATTCAGTAATAATAAATAGTCTATTGGGACGCGGTGGCTCAGTGGCTAAGACACTGAGCTTGTCGATCAGAAAGGTTGGCAGTTCGGCCGTTTGAATTCCTAGCGCCATGTAATGGAGTGAGCTCCCGTTACTTGTCCCAGCTTCTGCCAACCTAGCAGTTCAAAAGCATGTAAAAATGCAAGTAGAAAAATAGGAACAACTTTTGGTGGGAAGGTAACAGCGTTCCGTGCGCCTTTGGTATTTAGTCATGCCGGCCACATGACCATGGAGATGTCTTTGGACAGCGCTGGCTCTTCGGCTTTGAAACAGAGATGAGCACCACCCCCTAGAGTTGGGAACAACTAGCACATATGTGCCAGGGGAACCTTTACCTTACCTTCAAATAATCTATTAGGGTAAAATGTTTAATGGAGTAAAACCCAAATTGATAGATTTCTAGCTGCAGTTGTATTTGAGAATTTGGTCATAATTTAGAACTGCATGTTAATTTCTTGGCTGCAAAAACCTGAGCCCACCTCTTCCTCCAAGAAGAAAATTAGAATTTCAGATCTTTGATACATTTTAATCAAAAATACATTGTCAAGCATAAATCTCTCAGCAATAGCCAAGGCCCTAAAGCAGTCGGGGTGGCTGGGAATTATCAATACTTTGCAAAGAAGGGAACGGTTGTTCCAATTCGCTTGATTGACTTTAAGACTTAATGAAAAACACTCCAGTAGAGTTTGTAAACACGTTTGCTCATGAGACTGCCGAAATCCTATGCCACAAGCTATAGAAATCAGCTGGGCTATTCCCTATTATATTACATTGACATCATTGAATGAAAGAGTAATGATTGAGCAGGGTTTCATAGCTCCCATTTGTAGGTATTTCCTTAATGAAGACTTCAGAAAATATGCAATGTGATGAGATTGCATCTAATGGATCACAAGCAGAAAGAAAAATAAATGTTAGCACTGCTTGTCAATCATTAAAGGACTGAAGAGTTCTACAACAAAGGTGTAGATGTATAGATGTGGCATAAAGCATCTGTATAGTGCAAGGAATGTTGACTTAAAGAACACCTTAGGATCCAACTCTCTAGGTACAAGTAACTAGACCCAGACTTGAAGAGTTCAAGTAGGAACTCTTACATAGGTATCTTCTCAGACTAATGGTTTGAACCTAGGTGAAACTAGATAAAGTTCAATAACACTTAAGAGGGGTCAGACTTTGCCTTCCTATGCTCATGTAGGGATTCCAGACTAATTTCTTGCTTGACTCTTCCTCTTGGCTTGGCCAGTATCTCTCCTACAAGCTCGTTGTCTTAAAATGGTGAGTAACTAAGCTGGAATTCTTAATCTTCTCTTGTGGCCCATCTACCTAGACATATGATAAAGTCTACACCCACTTCCCTTTGTCTATTTGTGGAACCCATGCATTTGTAACTCACTTCTATTAAACCGTGTATGCCATTTAAATGACTTCCTCACTTATTCAGGGAAATCAAGTCTCTGAAATGGTGAGCAGGCTGCAAATAGTGTTTTTCTTTTTCTGGTAGAAATAAAATCGAGATAAATTGGGTCCCCGAACTAGCTGTGGAGCTGGTGAACAATATGGGATGTATCCCATTAAACGTTATGCAATGAAAATGGATAAAATTGTCCCCTGGAGGAGCAGCGGGTATCTGCAACATGATACTTTCAATATCCTGTGATTTTAGATATATGTCCCATTGCATTCTCTTTTGGTTATAATCATTCATTATGAAGTATATGAATAAATTGTAGTTAGCTAATAAAATCACTGACAAAAGTATGGCTAGACAGCACCAGGCAAGAAGGTACGGTAATCACCAGTCAGGGTCTGTCTTCGCTTCTTATAATCCTTTATAGGATAAAAGCAGCGGGGAAGATTGACTCTGCTTTTAGATAGAGGCAGGAACATCAACCAACAGTAGTAATATTTTCTTCATGTGATATTTGGTTTATTCTTCACTCCTTCATCTGGTCCTCCTTGATAGATAATGCAAATCATTTTCGGTGCAGAAAGAATGCCATCTCCTTCAGTTTGCTTTCATACATGAGAAAAGGGTATAGAGTTGAGGTAGTCCACAACTTACAACCATTTGTTTAGCAGCCATTCAAACAGAACTGAAGAAAGTGACTTAAAATCAGTCCTTGCATTTATAACTGTTGTAGCATCCCCTATGGCCAAAATCCAGATGTTTGGTGATCAGCATGTGTTTATACTGGTTGCGGAATCCAGGATGTCCATATGATGCCCATTTGTGATCAGCTGACTTCTGACAAGCAAAATCAAATGGTGGGGGAAGGCAGATTCATTGAATAACCACACAATTATCTTAACGACTGCAGTGATTTTGCTTGGCAGGAATCACAAAACTGGGCACGACTCAGCTAACAGCTGCCTTTCTTGGCAGCAAAAAATTGTGATCTTGAGTTGTGGTCGTAAAGGTGTTCTTGCTTTATTTTTCAATGCCTCAAATGGCAGAACATTATCCTGACAGAATTTTGTATGAAATTTGGCACTATAGTGTCACATCCAACGATTCTGCAGCAAAGAAATCTGTCCAGGTTTAAAATAAAATGACAGATTAAAATGATACAGATAATGTAAGAAATAGTATAAGGCGTCATTCCCCTCCCCCCTTTCCCCTTCCCCAATTTTGGTCTTATTGCTATAATATTCCCATCAGCATTTGGAACACCTGAAACATTCAGCCAAGTGATTTATAAAGAAACAATTAAAACAATTCAACAGCTTCCCAAACTTGGATGAACTATTGAGGTACGTGTTTTTCTCCTTGCACGATAAACATATGGTATGAATTTTCTTTCTCTCATTACAGATGCTGAGAGAAGGGGGAAGACAAATATTTATAGTGTGCTCGTGTTTTACAGTAAAAACACTGCTCAATTTGTTTATACAGTTCCACTGTTACAGTTTTTATGGTTAGTAGTGAAACCACTGTAAAATAAGAGTCTGGATTATATAGCAGATGTGGTGAGCCTCTTCTACTCCAATAGAACAAGCTACCCATCAATGAATTGTTAAATCAATGTTCTGAGAAGGGCTGAACTATTTTCACACATTTGTTTTTGTATGTCTTTAGACATGCACCATCATGATAATCTACTTGTGGATTAATGGCTCAAATAAACATAGCTAATTTCTTAAAAGGGACGTGGTGGCTCAGTGGCTAAGATGCTGAGCTTGTCAATCAGAAAGGTCAGCAGCTTGGCAGTTCAAGTCCCCAGCACAGCGTAACGGAGTGAGCTCCCATTACTTGTCCCAGCTTCTGCCAACCTAGCAATTTGAAAGCATGTAAAAAATGCAAGTAGAACAATAGGAACCACCTTTGGTGGGAAGGTAACAGAGGCCGGTGATGCGCCCCTCTACGCAAGTGACATCAAGTTGACCACGACTACCCAGTCACATGACCACCTAGCCATGCCCACCCAGCCAGTCATTAGGCAGATCATATTAGTGGTCCGCAGGATTTAAAATTATGAATTTAGTGATCCAAAAGCTTGGGGACCCCTGGACTTGAAGACTTCCAAGGTCCCTTCCAATCCATTCTGTGTTCTATGTATTTGACGTTCAAGACTTGTTTTTTAGAGTCTTAATCCTGTTGTTTTGCAGGATTCAAGTCTTTCATAGAAATACGTTTATGTCCCTAGCTCTGTTCACCATCTATAATCATCTCCTCATGAAGGTTCTCATCCTGCATTAATGTTCTGGTTTTGTAATAGTTTGGGGGTAATAAATTGCCACTACAGTAAATTCTATTAATGTAAAAGGTCAACGTAGCTCATGGTAAATACTTTACTGAGTGTTTATAGTACACTTCATACTTTACATGATTCCCTTTCTAATTCTGCTTATCTTTTCATTCCAATTCCCCAAAGGATATATAAAAGAACCCCTAAAGAGAGTAATTACTGCTCTACTTCTTAACCAACCCTTCCTTCCACCCTAAGAAGTCTGAGCTGTTTTTTAACGAAGGCAGTTTTAAATAAAAATGCAAATGGGCTGCTTTGTAACCACATTATTTACTCACCTAGCCTCTTATTACCATGTTTGTATTGTCGGCAAACACTATTTACAGTCTTGTAGAAATTAACATTACTGGTCCAGAGGAAAGATTGTTAAGGAAAAGTTGTGCTTTGGAACCAATTAGGATGAACGCAGCCTCCATTATGGCTCTTGGGAGATTGTACAAGCTTTGCGTTGTCAAATAATAACATTAGCCTGGAATGTGCCAACAGATCCACTATAATTATATCATTGGCCTTATTTCGCTTCGGCAGAAATTTCCACTGTTTGCATTTAGCAACGAGGCAGAAGAAGTTCCAGAGAGCATCTTATTATTAATGCTGTGATTATTTTCCAAGTAGAAAATCATGGAGGAGGAGGGGGAAAAAAAAGAAGTACTCAGATCCATTTGGTTTGGATTAATATTCTTTTGAGTCTTTGAAACTCATAGATTTATGTGGACTTCCCTTATTGGAAAAAAAAGGAATTACCAATCAACAGAATTAAAAGAACATTGAAGTCAAATTGGACTTTTAATAGTCATGAAATTTTCTTGGTGGCAGTCTGGTTTGACATATATTCTTTGCGGGAGTTGTTGTTGTTCTTCTTCTTCTTCTTCTTCTTCTTCTTCTCCTCCTCCTCCCCCTCCCCCTCCCCCTCCCCCTCCCCCTCCCCCTCCCCCTCCCCCTCCCCCTCCCCCTCCTCCTCCTCCTCCTCCTCCTCCTCCTCCTCCTCCTCCTGCCATATCCATCATCGGACGTTGGCCATAATGTTGGCAATCCTATTTTTATCAACAAAAAAGTGCTGTTGAGTTTTGTCCAAACCAGTCCTTTAGGTTTTGAAGCCATGATGTTCTTCTTCTGCCTGGACCTCATTTGCTTTCAATCTTTCCTTGGAGGAATAAGTGAAGTATGGCGTGTTTTTCTGGGTGTCCCTACCCAATCTAGGCTGCAGTTCTGATGTTCTTGATGCTTTGCCACTCAAGAACTAACCAGGTTTGACCCGTATTAATTTTCAGCAGCAGACAAAATTGGCCAGCTGCTGTTTCTTGCACCTTCTTATGGTGAAAGCTTGAAAATCTGACACGATAACAACTTTTCTTGCTTTTTTTTGGTATGGTTTCTGCTCTTTCCTAAACTGGGTGAAGCTTCCGTACTTTGACAAGTCAGCCCAAGAGCCAGATTCATTTTTCATTAAAACGTGCACAACTGAATTTGTATCCTCCTTGTATATAAAAAATAACTAATTTGAATATATTCTATAGTTTTTGTAATGAGGTAATAAAAAAAAGAACCTTGAGTCATTCAGCCTCAACTTAATAACAAGTAAATATTGACAAGTTGCTGAGTCTTTCTGGCATTGGATTCTCATTGTGAAATGGGAATAATAGCGGTGTATTCCATGCAGGTCAATGATGTGAATCTGTGCTACTTTTAGGGAGTATCTTTATTATAATCATAGATGGATGGATGGATGGTTTAATTGATTAGTCTTAAGAACATATACAAAAATAAATTAATAATAAAATCTTGTGACCAATAAGACCAATAAGTGCAAGAGGTAGTCAGTGTCCACTCTCTTCCTCCCTTCCTTCCTCCCTTCCTTCCTTCCTTCCTTTCTTCTCTCTCTCTCTCTTTGTCTGTTTCTCCCTCTCCCTTTGTCTGTTTCTCTCTCTCTCTCCCTCCCTCCCTCCCTCCTTCCCTCTATTTCTTTCTTTCTTTCTTTCTTTCTTTCTTTCTTTCTTTCTTTCTTTCTTTCTTTCTTTCTTTCTTTCTTTCTTTCTTTCTTTCTTTCTTTCTTTCTTTCTCTTACTAGTATTTGGCAAAGTATTAAATGGGGCCAGATTGGTGTTATTCGTGTAGTGGAAGATATAACTATCCATTCATAATGAACTCTGGAAATACGAAAATCTTTACATTTTCTTTTATTTTGTCCTGCTTTATGTGCTGGGTGGAAGCATTTCACAAACCTATGTTACTGATTGTGCTATAGGGGGAAGTGTATATTGCTTCTGAATGCAGAGCCCTATCCTATTTAAAATTTATTTGGGCTTCAGAGGTGATTTGCCATCTGAGCACTTTGGGCCATGAAAGTGTTGGGAATCTTACACACAAAGGAGAAAAGGACATTTGGAGAAAGCCAGAGTGAGCAGTGATCTGTGTACTTCTGCGATTCTTTATTCTCAAGACATATTTATAAGGAATATTAGATTAGAAATGCAATCTAAATTGTTCCCATTTTTGTACAAGGCCTCTATTAATCTAACCTAGTTAAGGATTCTCAGTGCATCATTTTTTGTGGGAACAGTTTTATTACTTGGTGTATAACTTTATAAGGGGGTGGTAAAAATAAGTTATTGTGTGCTCTGCTTGTCCAGAGTTGTTTTTGCTTGGCCTTATTTCACTTGAGATCGCTGAGATAAAGCCTCATGGTTAAATTTGATTGTGGAAACCCAGTATTTTTATTAAACAATCTTGTGATTGAAGAGCCAGCAAGAGATTACTAGATTTTGTTTTGTGCTGTTCAAATCAAGCAAATTCCAAGCACTCTTTGAAAATTCCGTAGAGAATATAGTCAAGGAAAAGAAATAATATTTGATTATGCTTATCTTATTTGAAAAGCTCAGTTTTCACTTTATCCTGGGTATCCAAATATTGGTTAATTGTTAAAACAGTCATTCCTTTTTATCTATTAAGGTCATCTCAGTACTAACAGTAAATCTGTGAATGAGAGAATGTGCTTTGCAATTCACAATTATTGTTTTTTTTTGGGGGGGGGGTTGGGGCTGATAACAAACGATATTATTGAAATACTGCAAAGTTATTGTTGAGTTTGCTGACTGCTCTTCACTGGTTATACCTGACCCAAACCAATATCTTTGCCAGTTGGACACTGCAGATGAAAAACAATTAATCCCAGAAGTATCAGATTTCATAGAGTTGGAAAGTACCATGCGGAAATTCAAATTAAAATGTCTGTAATGGATGGTATTATGGCTTCTGCTTGAATGCATTTGTTGGAGGAAACCCACCTCCTTTCTGTTTAATTGGTAGGATTGGCAGATTGCTTTATTGTTAGATTTTTTTTTCTAATATCCAATTGCTTTATTGTAATTTCAGTTCAGTCTTCACTAACTTGCTCACCACAGAAGACAGGCAAGAATACAATGGCCATGTTCCATTTTCTTCCTTCCTCCCTCCCTCCCACCCACCTCCCTCCCTCCTCTGAACACTCTCATTGCGATTCCTGGTACCAATTTCTTTGATGCCAGTTAAAGTGTTAAGATAAGACAGTACTTGAGATAGTAGCTGTATCATTGCAAAATAAAGTAGTCTTATTAGTTACAAGCAGGGACAAGGTGGCTCAGTGGCTAAGACGCTGAACCTGTCGATCAGAAAGGCAGTTCGGTGGTTCAAATCCCTAGTGTCGCGTAACAAAGTGAGCTCCGCTATTTGTCCCAGCTTCTGCCAACTTAGCAGTTTGAAAGCATGTAAAAATGCAAGTAGAAAAATAGGAACAACCTTTGGTGGGAAGGTAACAGCGTTCCGTAACCTTTCTCACAATGCTGGACTCCTTCAGTTTGCAATCATTTAGTATCCCAAGATTTTTGTTAGAACTATATACACAAGATAGGAGTTGATACTTAATTGTTAATATTTGTGGATTTGATTTTTGAACTTTGCATTTGTTTTGGTTAAATGTTCACCTTTCACTCCTCTAACATATTAGAATTATTTAATCCAATTATTTAATCCAATTATTCAGATGGCCACATTATTAAGTATCCTTTCCAACTTTCTGTCAACTGTAGACTTGGTAAGCATTCTTTCCATCTCTTCATCCAAGTCCTTAATAACAATACAAGTGAGAAATAAACTTTATTATGGTCTTAGACTAGCAATAATTAACAACAGTATTAATAGTAATGGGATTGGGATTGAAGCTTGTTGCACCCAACTCAGTACCTCTTGTTACCGTGTTTTCCCAAAAATAAGACAGCGTCTTCTTTTCCTTTGAACCCCGAAATAAGCACTTGGCCTTATTTTCAGGAAGGTCTTATTATTTTTCAGGTTCAGGTAGCTGCGAGCGTGGTCACCTCATGGCTGCTGCTGTGTTGCAATATTTTGACGGGGGGTTATTTTTTGGGGAGGGCTTATTTTAGCACATGTGCTCAAAAGCCTGATTGGGCTTATTATCCGGGGAGGTCTTATTTTCAGAGAAACAGGGTAGTTTGATGAGGAGCTCTTAATGAATGCTCTAAATATCATTTTTGAGGTATCTATGAATAGCTTAAAATTTTCAAGGTGTCTAGACTCAGATCTTGTTTTCTAATAACAACATTATAGGTTATGTTATGCTTTGCTGAGTTCAAGCAATATTATCTGTATACCACTCTACTGCAGAAGTTACTAATGAAGAAATGAGAAATAGCCTGGAAGACTCATTCTTGATAAATTTATGCTGACATCCAGTTATTACTGTGCTGTTTCAAGCCACTCAGAGAAGTATCCCCATACAATGCATGCTAGAATCAGTCCAGACACCATTATTAGATTTATTGGTCCAAGATTCCCTTGGACCTCTTATTTCTCCTCAGTGAAAATAGGGATGCATTTCCCCTTCATTAGCACTTAAATTCTGCAGCTTTTCTCAAAGATAATGTAGACTATGATCTGGCTTGTTCACTATTTCAGGATTCAATTTTGCTTCTGCATATATTTAACACATTCAGTTTACAACTCCATTTTTAATATTATATAAAACTTCAGAATTAATGCTAAAATATGTTGCTTCACTGTTAATCTTTTCTGCTTTTCTTTTCCTTTTTTGGAGAACTTAAAAGCTTGCATGGTTTCTTCTTGTGTGTATATTCATAAATGCCATATTGGTTGACCAACATACTAAGGTACAGAATAATGTTGCAGGATCCAGTCTGGATTGAGCACTGGGATGAGAGGTTTAGTTTTCCCAGCTGTCATCTGCCACCTTGTGCTCACTTGTGCGACGCTGCTTGTGGTGACAGACTGACATGAACTATAGGGAAGGGGAAATGCGTGGGAAAATGAAAGTAAGTTCTGTGCCTTCTTGAGAGGCTGCCTCAAGGTCACCCAGCTGGAAGGAGGAGGGAGCTGCATACCAAACTGCGGACCGACCATTATGAAAACATGTTGCCTGAACCTGATTGGTTACACTGGGGTAGGCAGCAAGAGACAGTTAAGGGATGAAAAAGTAAATCTTAGGGATTTTGGCATGCGATTCTCAGTTTTGGCTTTGCATTATTGCAAAACAGTCGATTTCTAATAAATTACTCCTTTCTTAACAAATGGAGCTGTAGAAAGTTAGCCCGCACCCCTCTCCTGGAAGAATGAAATATTTTAGGAATTATTAAAAAGGCAGAATATTATATTTCCCTAAAGATAGAAATGGAGAAACATGCTCTTGGAAAGCAGCCCCCACCTTTCTTAAAAGCCCTCAGCAGATGTCAGCACTTAAGAGATAAAGAGATAGATATCTCTAGTCATAAGCAAATACTGCAGGCAGAAATCCGTTCAAGACAGGATATTTTGAAATTTCCCACAGCAAGTTCTGAACAAAGATAGGATTGGCCCTCAGCCACAATAGGAATTGCCTAATGCCCCTTCATTGTATCAGCAGTCCAAACTTCAACCAAACTTAGGTCAGACAAAAACATGGCCCCAAGGGAGTCTGACAACAGCCAATAGAATACATGTTCTTGCACAGGAACAGGAAGCTCAAGTTCAAAGCCCAAGAGAAGGCATAAAAACCCCTTACCCTCCACACCATGTGGTGAGCTACCCAGAATCATATGTGCTTGGTGGTTCTGCTTCATCAATAAATGGACCATCTTTCCAATCAGTCTCCAGCCTCCATTTTGTCTCCAGTGCCTTTCTCTGGCTTGGGACTGAACCAGATGGATATTTCTTCCAATGGAGCCAAGGATAATTTCTGTTTAGAGGCTTAAGTTGTGGCAGGTCTGACAACAGCTTTCAGACTTTCTGTTGGAGCCTACCAGGTTGGACCGGTTCGACTGAGTAGTTAGTAACTTGGCCTGCCACCCCGAACTAGTTCTCTTGGCGGCACCTAATGAGCCACCATCTTGTTTTTTGCTTCTGCGCATGTGCAGAGCATTTTTTTTTAGTACTGCACATGTGTGTACAGCATGTCCCTGAGCAAACTGGCAGTAGCAGCAGCCGGAACTCACCCCTGGTTGGAGCCCATCCTCAGGGAACTTCTCTCTAGCAGAGTGACTTTGCTAGAGAGAGGTTGCTTGAGGATGGGCTCCAGCATGAGTCCAAAAGCTTGGAAGACTAAACCTCTGGTCCTGGTGACCGTCCCAGATTGGATCTTGGCATATTGGTTGACTCGAATAAATTCTCTGACTCTGACGTTTTTCCCCTTTAGGGACAGACATAGCTATGTGTTCTTTGTTCAACACATTTTCAAAGGATTATTCAGGGCAAGGAAATTCTACAGCATTCTAGACCAAACATACATAGACCTTACTTTCATGAAGGAACTTGAAAGAAGATGGAGCTGGGTATGGTTCTTACGGCTTTTCTGAAAATGTATATGAGAAGGAAAAATGCAAATTGAATAATGTGGCTGTATCAACATCATCTAAGTAATTTGGCATCTGAAACAGATTTTGTATCTAAATAAAGTTCAGCCACTTTGAAGTTTCTCCCACATATTTTTCTTTTAAGAGATTTTTGCAGTTGCTTCTTGACTTCTGATGAGCTTATTGATCAGTGACAGACGCTATTCTTGGGCGTCTCTTGTTAAGGAGTTGAGTAAACTGAAATCTCAGAACTGTTTCTTTTTATGCCACTGACAGTAAGTATGCTTGTTTTTACCTTTGTCATGTTTAATATTCTGTGGTAACAAAAACAAGCATAAATGTATGCACTTGCTTCTAATTAATTTGTATAATTATGTTTTATAATCTAGGTGCTTGGAAAGCCAGAATTCAGTACACCTCATTATTGTGTTGCAGCTAATAAAAAGAAAATAGATTGAAATAAATCGTTAAAAACTAACTTTAATTGTTAAGCATGGGTTAGCGGTAAATTATATCTTTGTGAAGTTTATTTTTAATTTTGCAGTGCTGCAGATTTGCGGTACATACCAATTAGTGCAGTTATTCTAAATAATCTTGAATTAATTACAGTAAATGTTAAATGTTATTTCTTTGACAATTAAAATTGCAGTGCTGAGTTAAGATTTTAAAAAGTGCCACTAGTAATAAAGGAGGAGATGAAACTAGGTGATACCAATAGAGCTGACCTCAAACTTATTCTGAAGACGTTCCATTTAGCCAACTGGGATATAATGCAATACAATCGATTTAGTACAGATTCAGCCTTTATAGTACATCAACCTGTTCCAATTTTTAATGTGATGGCTGTGACCCAAGTTGGGCTGATGTCAAAAAGTTAAGTAGGGTTGAACCTGGTTAATATTTGGATGGGAGACAGTCTATTCCAAGTATCATGTCTTCTCTTAACCATAACAAGATCTCATAAAATCATTAGGAGAACTTTATTTTCCTACATCCCCTGGTTCTTTCACGTCTCTTTCAATTGAATAACTATTTACATGCTAAAACTCTGAGTTATATTTCTCAAAAAAATTTCTCGACATTGTTTTGCCAGTGTTATTTTTCATATCAGCTTTTAAAAGCTAATGCATCTACATCTTCTTCTATTTCTGTAAATGGATATTTACACGGGAAAAGTAGTTTAACTCCAGATTTTTTTCTTGGTGTGTGTGTGTGTGTATGTGTGGAATACATGCTGGGTTGCAAGCATGTGAATTTTGATCACCATGGGGATGCTGCAATGATTGTAAGCATGTCAACTCGCGAAGCATTCTTGACCTGTTCTCAAGTTGCCATAGGCAGGAGGATGGGAAAACTGAGCCTCATAGCTGCATTGAGGAACTTGCATTTCAGTCAAAACAAAGCATATTCCAGTGGCAACGTCAAGGTCATCTCCAGGGAGACCCACAGTGGCCGGAGGGAGTGACTTCTACAACCTGTGAAATTGCTTCGTTGGGGAATGTGACTGATGACACACCTTGGGGGGAGGGGGAAAACACGGTCAGAGCCAAGGCATGAATTAAGTGAGGTCAGAGTTGGCTTCACTTTGATTGTGCCAACATGAAGATCTTAATAAATAACTGGATTTCTTTTGAAGCTTGGCTTGAAGCTCATGATTTAATTAGGGCATCAGTAGGAACCCTGATGTGGTGGCTCAGTGGCTAAGACGCTGAGCTTGTCGATCAGAAGGTTGGCAGTTCAGCGGTTCAAATCCCTAGCACCAAATAATAGGGTGAGCTCCCGTTATTTGTCCCAGCTTCTGCCAACCTAGCAGTTTGAAAGTACGTAAAAATGCAAGTAGAAAATAGGGACCACTTTGGTGGAAAGGTAACAGTGTTCTGTGCACCTTCGGCGTTGAGTCATGCTGGCCACATGACCACGGAGACACAGCCCACGGACAGGGCTGGCTCTTCAGCTTAGAAATGGAGATGAGCACCACCCCTAGAGCCAGAAACAACTAGCCCGCATGTATGGGGGAACCTTTACCTTTACCTTAGGAACCCTTACAAAGTGTGGACCAGCCCTTTTTTTCAGGCCATTATCACTTGAAATGGTCATTAAATGAATGATTATAAGAGTCGAGAACTACCAGTAGTTTTCATAGGAAAATGTATGTACCTGTCCAAAATGGGTCATCTTCCATTTTTCATTCACTCATGCTGCAGCAGAAATCATTACGAGCTTGATAAATTGGTTTATAACATGCTTTGAATATTGAAAAGAGCCACCTATTTCAACATTCTTCATTTCAATCTGGACTGTAGATCAAAATTAAAGAAAAAAATAACTGTATATTGAAGAGCCATTAATTGAACTGTACTGTATTTAGCTGCTCAGTGTAGTCAATACTACAGAGAAATTTTAATACACTGTCTTACTGGGCTGTCAATTTGTATTGGTAAATGCAAATGGTCCACTTGTGAGTTGCAGTGATCACACCCATAAAACCTCTTGCATTATTCAGAAGCAAGTTGCGGATTGTGTGTGGTTGTGTGTTCTAATATAGTTTCTTATAGAACTGCCATAAAACCATGCATCCTAAACTTTTTCCTTCACAATTTAAAAACAATGTATCAACATCTTATCAAATTTAAGGACCAGACATATGTCCCTTTCTCTGCCATCCCCTTCTTCTTTTGCTCTCCATCGTTCCCAGCATTAGGCTCTTCTCCAGTGAGTCCTTCCTTCTCATTAGGCGGCCAAAGGCTTTGAGTTTCCTCTTCAGGATCTGGCCTTCTAAAGAGCAGTCAGGGTTGATCTCCTCTAGGGCTGACCGGTTTGATTGCCTTGCAGTCCAAGAGACTCACAGGAGTCTTTTTGTGTTTGTGTTGTTACCCAAAGAATTTTTTTAAATCCAATTTTGGGAAATATAGCCAGGTTTGGCAAGCACTGATTTTAAACAAAACAAATATGTGTTATGGAGAGCATATGAATGCCATGCTCTTATGAATTGCAATGAAAAGTTTTAGCAAGGACCACTTTCTTTGCAGTCAATTTAAATAATTTCTTCCTTGATAGACTCCCTTAAAAAATATTAGCAAATTCGGATATAACTATAAAATCAGCATGACATAAAAAGCTTTAGAAGAATGTTATCTCCACTCCTCACCCTCAAGGCTGTGTTAATTTCTTTTTGTAGTTAATCTGCTGCATTGTTAAACTGCATTTATAGTTAAAGATTCTTTTGAACAGCTAAATTATTTAAGCATGGCTTCTGGAACTGAAAGTGATCTACTTGGTGATCTGCTTTTCATGCCGAAGATAACATTGAAAGAACAAAGAATGTTTCTGGAACCTGGAAAAAATGAGGGACACAAGAACATTTTAAAAAAGCTTAATTATTATCTTCTCACTGCTTCACTTTAGTGTAAGATACAGGTTGTTCTTACAAAGGAGTGTTACCTCTGACATACAAAACTTGATATATTAAGTGAAGTAATTCAGCCTCATGTGACTGATTTATTATGGCTAATGTTAGATGTTTAGACTGGAAAGGGGCTTTTTATCCATTGTTTAGATATTTATCCTTTATTATGCAATTTATATACTGCCCAGCTTTCATCAACGTTTAGGTCTTTAACAAAAAAGCAATACAATTGATAGCTTCCATGCCACACTGCATTGAGGCAGTAATTGCTGCAAAAGGGGCCCAAACCAAGTACTGAGTAGATATGCATGCTTATACTTTTCAGAGGTCCGATATTGTTCTATGTACAATCCTTGTTTTATTGATTGCATGTAATATTCTAATTTTCTGAGATAGTAGATTTGGGGTTTTCATGAGCTGTACGCCATAATCATCACAATTATGACAAATCATGGCTTGAACTATCTTGCTTTGCATGTAATGAGTCTTATCTCATATCTTAGTTTCACCTTTTAAGTTGCATTACTGAAATAAATGAACTTTTGTACGATATTTAATTTTTCGAGTTTCACCTGTATTATCATTGCTTGCTTTTTTGCATATATTATAGGTTTAATTAATGCTCTTGCTAGATCTTATATTGGAGGCTGATTTTCAGCGTTGTTGTAATGTAGGTACTAATGAGAAACACTTGGATCTACCTCTGTTCGTCTTTTGACTGTATTGTTTACAATATTAAAAGAGACTGTTTTAAATGCAACAATGATCAAAAATAGAAAAAAAAGACAGTAAAAGCCAGGCAAGAACAAAAAAAAAAAAAAAAAACCCAGACCCACATGACCCCAAAAGAGACTTCACTCACCCTCACCAAATACTGAGCAATAGAGCCAGGTCTTCAAAACATAGCAGTTTGGGGACTGTTCAGATCTCAAAAATGTGGCTAAATAGGACAGCATAGAGCCGGGGTGGGTGGGCAGGCCTACCCAGGATTTCCACTACCGGTTCATCCGAACTGGTCTGAACCGGCTGAATACCACCTCTTGTGGGTGTGCCCTGGGTGGGCATGGTCAGCTCGATGTCACTTGTGTCGAACGTGCCTATGGTAGCTCAAGCACTTTGCAGAGAAAAGGGACTGCCAAGCTCCGTTTTCGGCTGTGATGACCTCCTGCAACTCTCTGCCAGTGAAAACGGAGCTTCCACGGCCCTCCTGAGCTTAGTTTTCGCTGACAGAGGCACTGCAGGCTGACCCTTTGCTGTTTCCAGGGTTCCCCACAGGCCAGATCTAAGCACCCCACAGACTGGATGCGGCCCACAGGCCTTGAGTTTGACTCCTGCTCCAGGGGATGCTGTTCTCAAAGATTTAAGTCAATTGGAATTTCTCGATGACGATTTGATGCAAGTATAAGGCGTCTTTTAGAGAGTGTCTTTTGGAGAGAGACTTGACTCCACATAAGCCCTATTTCTCCAGCTCAGCCCTTGGTGGCTGCTGTGTGACCCATGAGGTCTTGACAGAGGAGATCAATTTGGCTTGAAAGCATGAAATAAAATTGGAACAACTTGAAGGGTGCCTAATGAGTAGGATTGCAGAATGCATTTTGCGATTGTAATGTTTATTAATCCCAAGGGTCTTCATTTGCAGTGGTTGCATTTTTTTTTTGATCTGTGAATGAATTTATAAGTGATAAAAATTCTTCTTCAAAACAAATTTCTTTAGCTTTAGGAGGCTGATTGTATCCTGAAATTCAGATATTGGTGGCATCGATGCAACCACAGTATTAGGAGACTTTGAAAGTGGTCTATCTTTCACGAGTTATTCAAAAACCTGCCCACAATTTTGTTCTCTAAAATTGTGAGATGTGGGATGTTGCTGAATGCCATTGCTTTAGAATCAGAAGCACATCACAGTATATATAGCTTGCATTATGTATTCATACACACACATATACGTATACACACTTGCACACAGCAAGGTGGGGAATCATATAGTTGGCATCGTAATCCATAACACAATCTCCCGTTGCTTCGAGGACATCAATATAATCTGTCTTCCCCTTTCCTTTCCCTATGTTGGCAGTTAAATTAAGTTTTCTTAGGAAGAGTCTGTGCTGTTTCATGTAAAGTGAAAATCTAACTCTAATAAGATTCTGGTATTCTCTGAATATCTTTGGAAGGCAGATTTTTTTTTTGACTGACTATTCAGACTTCATCCTATTCTTTATCCCATTCTATCACAAACATGGAGGAAACAGCAGATCATGGTTTAGCATATGAATAGAATAGAATTGAGTTGGAAGTAACCTTGAAGGTCTTGTAGTCCTTTAAAGCCCTACATGGCCTAGGACCTGGATATCTCCGTGACCACCTCCTGCAACATACCTTCCAGCACCCAATAAGATCGCACAGGGTGGGCCTTCTCCGAGTACCGTTGTCTACGCAGTGTCGTCTGGCGGCTCCTCGGGGGAGAGCCTTCTCTGTAGCTGCCCCAGCCCTTTGGAACGATCTACCCCCTGAGATCCGGACCCTCCCCACTCTCTCGGCCTTCCGTAAGTCTGTTAAGACCTGGCTGTTCCAGCAGGCCTGGGGCTGTTGATCTTGATTGACCTTCAGCCCCATTAAGATCGAGTGCATGTTGTGTCCTTCTTTTAATTCGTTTCTGTCTTGTATTTTTAAACTTTTTAAATACTTTAAAACTGTTTTTATGTAAGCTGCCCGGAGTCCTTCGGGATTGGGCGGCATACAAATCTATTAAAATTGGAAAATTGGAAATTAGTCCAACCCTCTGCTTAGGCAGGAAACCCTACATCACTTCAGACAAATGGATATCCAAAATTTCCAGTGTTGGAGCATTCACAATTTCTGGAGGCAAGTTGTTCCACCGATTAATTGTCAGGAAATTTCTCCTTAGTTCTAAGTAGCTTCTCTCCTTGATTAGTTTCCACCATTGCCTTTTGTCCTGCCCTCAGGTGCTTTGGAGAATACTTTGACTCCCTCTTGTTAGTGGCAACCCCTGAGATATTGGAAGACTGCTATTATGTCACCCCTCGTCTTTCTTTTCATTAAACTAGACATACCCAATTCCTGCAACCGTTCTTCGTATGTTTTAGCCTCCAGTCCCCTAATCATTTTTGTTGCTCTTCTCTGTTCTCTTTCTAGAGTCTCAACATCATTTTTTACATTGTGGTGAACAAAACTGGAGGAAGTATTCCAAGTGTACCAGCACTCTTGAACTTTAGACTAATATTTTGCTTCTCTTTCCCTATTTCTTCTCCACCCTTCCATTATTTATTTGTTTCTTGCCTTTACTTAGAAAAGTTCATGTTCCATCACTTTAAGCCTCGTGGGCCAACTGTGGCTGATGTTATCCTGAATCAGAAGTCACAGGAGATGCTGTTGGCTCCAGCATGTAATTTTCAGCATGTAATTGCTCCTTGTTAAATGTAGCTTCTGTTTCTTTATATTTGGGATTGGCCAAGGTTTTTTTTTTAACTGTTGCAATTTTTGGTTTTATAGTTCAGTGTGAAACAGGACAGTTTTTCTTTATCATTTTTTCACAAAAAATAGCATTCAGATTTGCAATGTCTACCCATATTAACTTTTCTGTTTAGGGAGGTTGTGTTTTGCACAATATTTCTGAACCATTTGCAGTTAATTTCAGACATATCCTTACTATATTAATAGTTAATAAAGTGGATATCTCTAGGTACCAACTGCAATGAGCTATAAGTCCCTTTCTTTCTATCTTCTTGTCTTGAGTATTTTGAAGAATCAGTCAAGCCCACCCTTCTCTGTGAAAGCCTGTCAAATACTGAAAAACTTTTCTCATATCACCCCTAATCTTTCTCTCTGATAGTTAGAAGAAGTGCTCCCAGACTCCTGATTTTTTTTTTTTGCCTTCACTAAGACCAGTTATGGGATTCATTTTTTTTACTACCAGTTCTGTGGGCGTGGCTTGGTGGGCGTGGCATGGCTTGGTGTGCATGGCAGGGGAAGGATACTGTAAAACCTCCATTCTTTCCCAACCAACTGGGAGGCAGAGAATAGATGGGGTGGGGCCAGTAAGAGGTGGTATTTACTGGTTGTTCAAACTACTCAAAATTTCCGCTACCGGTTCTTCAGAACTGGTCAGAATACTAAGATGGCTATTTTTCTAGTCTAAATCTTGCCGAGTGACTTTATGTTCAAAAATTTTACATACCGACAAAACTATCTGCACAGTTTTGGGTTACTGTTTAGGAATTTGTTACCAGCGGTTTTATAAAATCTGACTTTTTTATTTGAGATATTTATACTTAAAAGACAACCGTAAAGGCAAGGTAACAGAACTAGGTTTTTTTTTTCCCCTGACACAAATATATCCTCAAAAAGGTCATTATTATGCTGATTTGCTTGATGAGAGCTGGGCACCAAATTAAGAGACTAAGCCAGAAGGTGCTGCAAAGATGAAGAGTTTCCTTTAGACGCCAAAGTTACTAAATGGAAACTAGCAATTGCTCCCTGGCTTGCTAAAATAAGTGAAGAGAGATAAACCAGAAATTGATTTTTGTATAATTCTTAAATTAAGTGCAATACTCAGGAGGAGAATAGCCCTTCCAATTGCATCACTATATATTATTTTACTCCAAAGCAGGTAGTTTATCTTAATACTTTCATAGGCTTTTCCAAGAAAAAAAAATGAGCATTATTTTCTGCCTGAGATTTAGTTAATTTGCTCGTGGTACCTAGACTCTCGCAATCTGATCGGGAGTCATATGTTACTGCTTTCTTTACGCCCTACGTGGCTGCATTAGGCAATACGTTTAAAATGTGAAAGAGGACTGTAAAATGCACCGCCTGATAACAACGACAAATCTAATCCAAAGTGACAAGTGGGAGCCTTTCCCAGACGTTTTTCTTTTTAATGTAACATGACTTTAAATTGATGCATCCCCACCGAGATTGAAAAAAGTCCCTGAGCTTGTCTCCCATGATTACATTTCTGATCCGTACAACTTAATTTTTTAACTCAGTGACTCTCAACTTGGCGAAGGAGCTGTTTGTTTGCTTGTTCGTTTGTGTGACCAGCAGAGTTCTCATTGATGTAGCCCTTGTGTGCAGCAGTGTGGCAATTTGGGGTTTGATGGCTAGGGTGCCTTTTCTTCTGGATTGTTGCTTCAGTACAAAGAGAGTGACTCGAGCAATTAAATGGCTCTTATGTACAATGAGTGGATGGTTTAAACTCACGTTTTGTTGGTCCATTGTCCTGCTTTGTAACATTTGCTTATGAGAATTTTGGGGTGGGCTGACTGTCTTCTAGTTCCTTCAAAGTTTTTTCTTTCAGGATCTCTTCCCATTTTTAAAAATTGTGGAGGACCCCAAAACAGTGTTTGTTTCCATAATTCGATTACAGAAAATATGACTTCAGCAACAGAGTGGTCAATGCCTGGAATGCTCTACCCAACTCCGTTGTTACAGCCTCAAACCTTCCCAGCTTCAATCTCAAACTGTGGACCTTACCCCATTCTTAAGAGGTCCGTAAAGGGTACGTGCATAAGCACACCAGTGTGCCTAACATCCCTGTCTTACTGTCCCTATTTATCTGTATTTACTTCCTTTGCTCATGTTTATGTCCATACCTATACTTGTTATCTTGTTCATGTTTGACAAACAAACAAACAAATAAATCTTTGACTGCTCAGGTATGTTATGCTCCCATATTCCTCTTCGATCCAGACCTCTCTGAGATACCTACCTGAGCTTCCACAAGGAAATGACCCTACATCTCTGAATTAACAGGATGTGAGTGGGGACAGATATGTGATAAATGAGTGCATCCGTGGTGGGTTGCTCCTGGTTCGGCTTTGAAACGGAGATGAGCACTGCCCCCCAGAGTTGGGAACGACTAGCACATATGTGCGAGGGGAACCTTTACCTTTAAGTCAAGGACTAGCTATTATCTCTTTGAAACAGACTCCATATACAGCCGGATTCCATGCACAATAGTTGATTTGATTAGAATGAACCGTAGCCCTTCTAAATAGTTGAGTTTCAACTAGTGTAATGCAGCAATTGTATGTATTAGACTACCAAGAAGACCTATAGCAAATAGTTTAGGAAGCTCAAGAGCCATTTACCTTCCTTGATTGTACATGTCGCAAGCATTACCTAATGGCTGACTTTTTGTTTAATTATTTAGATGGGCTCTGCCATACTGTTGCATCTTCTTGATTAACAGGAATTCAACTTACAATATTGACTGCTTCTAGTATTTCAAAAGCCAAGTAACAGGAAAGAAAGTTAGTGATTTTTTTATGTGCTAACCTTCATTTTGACCTTTCAGGCCTACCCTTTGACTTCACTCTGCTTACAAATACAAATCAGTATTAAATCCATAATTGTTGGTGGACACAGTGAACATTTTCCCAGCTAACGTGGCTGAGATGATTCTGATAGTATTCATTTTAGGAGGAGACACCTATAAACAACTATTATACTGCTGAATATTGAAAATAGAATCATACTAAAATTGAATCAGTTTTCAGAGGGCCTCCTTATATGTGATAACACCTGATATTTTTGGTGCCCAATTGCACAATATAAATATGTATAAAAATAAGGGCTGTTAGGGGAGACACTGAAGCATTTTTCAGTTTGAGAAAACAGTATGCCAAATGAGTACAATCTAACTACACTTTAAAGTTTGGAGATTCCACTGGTCTCAACAAGAAAGCAACAGAGAAATATTGTTAAGTCATTGGGAAATTTTAAGGTCACCTGCCATTCACTGAGTGTAATTTAGTGAAGTTTGTAAGCCACTAATTTGGAGTAAATTTGAACAAAACTAAACTACATTTCTACTATATTTTCACCATCATGCCATGTTTTAATTGTGACTCAACTTTTCACATTTTTAAGGATCATACAATAATGCAAGAGGTATATTTTACTAAATGCTGTAGCCATAGACTCAACTGCACCCATCTTGGAGCTAAAAACACTTGTGTTACTCCCAATGGGGCTTTCAGCATAAAGAAACTTTCTAAAAAGGAAGCAAATGTTGGAGAATCTTAGAAACCAGCCAACATTTAACTGCAATCAGTTTAGTTGTAAACCCAATAGAGTTCAATGAAAGTTAGATTCCTGTAAATTTATGTAACTGGATGATTGATGATGATGATAACAACAGAAGCCTGTACATCTCTCCCTCCCCTCATTCCCCCCTCTCACTTTAAAAAATGGGCATTTGCTTTTATTGTAATCTTTGGTAGGTAGGACATAAGACATAAGTGAAAGCCACTAACATGGTGACTATTTTGAAACACCAGTTCAGAGTTTCAATCATCAAGGGAGAAGGGAGTGGATCAGTCCTATTCCCTGCATTTCCAAACATTTTAATCAGTTAATAAAGGATAAAATAAAGTGTGAAGGATGTATTGATTTATTATTTACTAGTCGATAACTTGACGTTGCCCGGGTATTTATTTATAGAGGAAAAATGTCCGAACCAAATGTAATTTCTAATGTTGGATTTTCCCCCTTACCAGAGGGAGCCCACTTGTGGAGTACTATGAAGTCATTACCATGGCAACTCCACTGCACTGTACAGTAGAAACCATTTTACTGCAGAACAGTAGAAGCCCTTTTGAGGCACATAAGAAAAAAAAAGAAAAAACTTCCTCCCTTTATGTATGTGTGTATGTATGTGTGTGTGTGTGTGTGTGTGTGTATATATATATATATATATATATATATATATATATATATATATATATATATATATATATATATATATATATATATATATATATATATATATATATATATATATATATATATATATATATATATATATATAGTCTCTAGTTGTTCGGGTTTTCTCCCACGTAGAATTGGAGATGTCTTGGCGATGTTTCGACGAAGTCTCATTCGTCATCTTCAGGCTGCTTCAGACTACTTCAGGTTTGGTGTTTCCTACTACTCCTGGAAACACCAAACCTGAAGTAGTCTGAAGCAGCCTGAAGATGACGAATGAGACTTCGTCGAAACATTGCCAAGACATCTCCAATTCTACGCGGGAGGAAACCCGAACAACTAGAGACCTACATACTATATACTTATATATATAAGCCTGCCTTTACTACTTTATAACTAACTCAAAGTGTCAAGCTCCTTCCTCCTCCTCTTTTTCCTCACCACAAGGTTAGTTGGACTGGAAGAGAGAGACTGGCCTGAAGTCACCCAATTGGCTTTCATGCCAAAGGTGGTACTAGAACCCATGGTCGCCTAGTTTCTAGAGGCTACACCAAACTGGATTTCCTGTAATGTGTTCCAATGCTGCCTCTTCTTATAGTCGGCAAGTGAGTCTGGAATCTGTTTAGGAAGAAACAAATCACCCACTCCACAGACTTCAAGTTGTATCTATTAAAGAGGGCAAATGTCACACCAACAAGCGCCAATAAAGTTCTCTGCAAGATCCCCCAAGTTTCTTCCATACACACACATGCACCCTTGCTGTTGCATGCTTTTTTCCCCTGTTATGCATTTGATGAGGGTCGTAAATGGAAATTAGTTTGATGGCTTCGATCTCTGACAAGGTAGAATGTAGATTATTTAAAACATTGTTGCCTGAGGAACCACACAGTGCAAATTATAACCCTAATATCTTAAGAGCAGAGAACCTGCATAGGCTGCTAAATAAACTTCAGTAATTACTTCGGGGGATTTTCCTGTGTGGGGTTGTAATTTTTTTTTTTTTTTTTTGTAGTTTACATTTTTCTCAGGTTGCTGACCACACTGACAGCTTTGCTGGTCTTGTATAAAATAACTAACACATGTACGCACCTGGCCCTTCATTATTGTTACTCTGCATTTTATAAGGAGAGAACAAGATAGGGAAGTTGCCAGACGTTTTTGCTGATAGCAACACTTACCAAGGTTTTACACACCTTGAAAGAAAATGCATGGCAGCTTCCATTAAGAACGGTTTCAGAGCTGGTCTTTTACCAAACAGTTAGAGGGCTGTAAGTATCACTTTACTACTTTGGTGTTACAAAGGTGATACTTCAGTCATGTGTCCCATTTCCTTAAGAACTGGAAACAGGCTTAATGCCTGTTAAGCACTCTCCATGGGCAAAAGAAACAGTTCTTCACAGTTGCATTTCAGTGGACAATCCTCAGTGATCAATATAGAAGCATTTGTTATTCTTCTCCCCACATTTTTTTTAAAAAATGTGAATATTTGTAACTGCTAACTCCCAACACTCCCCCTCCCCCACCCCAAATGAAACTGTTCCTACTGCTAAGAGCACACTTGGGATACTCTGCCTACCCATAGTCACAACAACACAAACAAGATATTGAGACCCTAGAATGATTGCAGACAAGAGCAACGAATATGATAGGAAATACAGTGACCCAACAAATGCGCACTAGACAAAAGCGTGCTGACAAAACCGTGCTGACAAAAGCGCAATTATGGTTATGGTTAGGGTTATAACGTTTTTGCGTCCCACTATGTTTGTTGATAGCGGGCTTTTGTCGGCACGGTTTTGTCGGCGCGCTTTTGTCTACCGCGCATTTGTCGGTGAACCGAAAATACAATTTATAGATGACAGACAGACAGAAATACAGACTAACTGACTGAGGGAATTAAAGGTTAAGATTCCCCTCACACATATGAGCTAGTCATTCTTGACTCTAGGGGGTGGTGCTCATCTCCGTTTCAAAGCCAAAGAGACAGCGCTGTCCGAAGACATCTCTGGTCATGTGGCTGGCATGACTAAACACCAAAGGCACACACAACACTGTTACCTTCCCACCAAATTACAAAATGATATGCCTGCCCATGTGGATTGCTTTGCCACTAGATGGCCCTGTTATTTTACCTAGATTTAGGAAATGACAACCTTAGAAAGTATATGTAAGAATATGAAGCAGGCTCAGCCTCACCAGTATCCTAATAACTATGTAGTGTCTTAGACATAGTTGTACATTCTAGCTCAGGAAGTAGTATATCAGATGAGATGTGAATTGAGCCTTCAGCATTATTGAACTTTAAACAAAAGTTGGAGGAAAAAGCTTTTCTTAAAAAAAAAAAAAAAAAAAAAAGAGGAAACCCACTATGTTACATAACCACCCAGTATTATGATTATTAGATTTCCGGCTATGTATTTTTCTAATTTTCATTTTACATGCATATTACTTAATTTGTGTATATATTTACACACAAATCATGTCAACCCTGTTAAGGGCTAAAATAATATTTGTTCTGGGTATGTGTTTTACATGCTCATTATTAAGGTCTAAAAGTTAAAGTGTTCTCCTTGCACATATGTGCTAGTGGCTACCGACTCTAGAGGGCGGTGCGTACCTCCATTTCAAAGCCAAAGAGCCAGCACTGTCCGAAGACATCTCCATGGTCATGTGGCTGGCATGACTAAACATCGAAGGCACATGGAACACTGTTACCTTCCCACCAAAGGTGGTCCCTATTTTTAAACTTGCATTTTTACATGCTTTCGAACTGCTAGGTTGGCTGGGACAAGTAACGGGAGCTCGCTCCATTACACGGCGCTAGGGATTTGAACTGCTGACCTTTCTGACCGACAGGCTTAGCATCTTAGCCACTGAGCCACCACTCAGTATAATAATTATGAAACCTCTAGACCAGAAATCAAATACGAAAAAGACTAAAGACTTGAATAGCACATACGAAGAACTCAGACTGCTGAATGTACTGTCTTTCCTTACCAGACTACTTGATTAAGTTCTAGTCCATTATTTTCCAATAGTTTTGTTCAGTTCCAATAGCTAAATGTAGAGTCCATTATGTTTGGGGGAGGCAATGTTGAATCTTCCCTTGCCAAGTCTATTTACATTTGTTCTGTACATTAGAGTAGAAAATGACTGTAGAGATTGAAAGATCCAGCAGTTTGGTTTAGGGGTTAAGGCACCGGGTTTGAAAGCAGACGTGTGTTCTAGTGCCTTCTTAGACACAAAAGCCATCTGGGTGACCTTAGCCAGTCACTCTCTACCAGCCCAATTCACCTCCCAGGATTCCTCTCTACGGAGATTCTCAGTCATCCAGGTCACGCTTGTCCCAAAAGTGTTTTTCTCAAGAGGCAACTGGACTTTCTGATTTTTCTTTGAAGACATTTTGCTTCTCATACAAGAAACTTGGAGGAAGGCAGTGGTGGGATTTGGCCAATTTGCACCACTTCAGGAGAACCGGTTATTAACTTTCTGAGCATTTTGGTCAACTGGTTGTTGCAAGAAATCATTAGGGCAGAGAACCGGTTGTTAAATTATTTGAATTCCGCTACTCGAGGAAGGTGGGTTGGATATGTTTGTCACCTTGAGCTATTTGTAAAGATAATAAAGACAGGATACAAATAAATAAACTCTGGTTCTCATCAAAATCAATATCCCAAAATAGCTAGCAATATTGGACATTAAGATTGGTACAGCTAAATCTTTTTGGAGCCTGCCTAGTGAATTTAAACCTTTTGAATTGGAAGCTTTTGAAGCTTCATAAACTTGTTTTGCTTGAAAGTCTCTCTCCTCCCCACTCCCCTTACCTGATCTTCATTTAAGATTGTCAAAGGACAGCACCCAGATGGTGCAGTTCAGGTTAAGGCAGATAGGCATCGTAGTCACCCTCCTCTTTGGTGTTGCTGCTGATAGAGAACACTTTTGAGGGAGATGTGCTTGATAAGTCAAAATCAGTGCTATTAAACTTTCCTGTGTACTATGCCAGGTAGCATTGGCTTTAGTGCCCCCCTTTGTCAGATGGGTAACTTTCCAGGTGCTTAGAATAGCAAAATGCTCATTAGTACCTATTGTCCCCCACTAATGAGTTCCCATTATCTAAGTCTAAAGGGATGGGACCTTCTATAGAACAAGACGTGTGATTCTGCACCCTCAATGCGATTTACTTCTGCCTAGTTAATGTGGAGCTGTAGTGACACCTTGTGGATTTCTAAGGCAAATCTCTGATCAAAATTTTCATGGATGTCCGTTATTATTCCTCGTAAACAAATCTCAACTGGTGGCAAGAACTGGTTGGCGTTTCTTGAGCTGGAAAGCCAAGCGGGTTTAGGTCCAGTTAGGGCTTGGTGGGAACTCTGTTGAATATCAAGTTTGTAGGGTGGACTAGGGAAGTAAAAATGAACATGGCTGGAAAAAAAAGCAGCGAGAAGCCCCTGCTGGCCAAATACCAAGAAAATTAAATATATGCATCTATAAAATTACCAGGAATCAAGCTTGGCTCAAAGGAGACTTGATTTTTTTACTTTAGGAATAAATAATTGGATTGGTCAGTGAGGAAAATACTACACAGTTGCAACAGAGCATAACAAGGTTATGGTTTACATAACAGGATCTTAGATTCGTCTTTTGCACCTACCCTAGAGATCGAGTGATAATCCCATGAACCTTTGCTAACCCAGAATAGACCATGCTGAGTCTGCATGTAAAGTTTTGCAGGTAGTCCTCAACTTACGACCATTACAAGTCCCTGATAAAAGGGACTTACAATTGGTCCCTGCATCCTTTGCATGATCAAAATTCAATTGCTTGGCAACCAGCATGTATTTGTGACAGTTGCAGCATGTTAGGGTTCATATGTTTCCCCTTTGTGACCTTCTCATCTGGCTTCCGACAAACAAAGGCAATGGATTTGCTTAACAATGTCATGATTCACTGAACCACTGTAGTGATTTGCTTAATAACCATGGCAGAAAAAGGTTGTAAAATCACCCGTTACTCTCACCTTGCTTAGCAGTGGAAATTTTGGTTGCAACTGTGGTTATTAGTCTAGCACAGAGGTTGTATTCTACCAGTTCGCACCGTTCGCCCGAACTGGTAACGGAAACAGCGGGTGGCCCCGCCTACCTACCCCGGCTTTTCAGCATCCCATTTAGGTCCCCTTTTTGCCAAATGTACCGGCGCGGAAGGTTGTGCAGAGGTGGCTCACATTTGCGAACCGGTAGGGAAGGTAAGTGAGTACCACCACAAGAGAATTTTTGCAATTTTCCCCTAAGGAAAATATAAATATATCTGGAAGCTTATATTGTGGCTACTTTCGCAACCCAAGGCAGTTAGCATAACATCTTAAGCAATAAGATACTTCCATAAATCTCAGTGTTTTAAATTGTGGAATGCTTTTAAAAAAAAATGTTAGTTTTTTTACGACGGATTTTGGCTATATGCCGCACAGAATCACATTCTATGAAATGGGCAGCTCTTTAAATGTGATATTAATAAATAATTCAACTAATGATAAAATTAAAGCCATAGATGAGAGAGATAAAAATATACATACACACATACACATACACATACACATACACACACACACACATACATACATCCTTCTCTTGGCTTGTATATCTTCTCTCTTGGGTGTTAAAGTACAATATCCATCTGCCACTGTGAGTCACTTGAAGTAATGATTATTTCCTTACTTTCCTATTTTCACTGTCTTGCATTTGTCTTTTAATGCTCTTGCTTTTTAGAAATTCTTTCCTAATCCCTAGACCAATTGAAGAATGCTTATTATTTTGTGTTATATTGTTAAGCTCTGTTTTCCTCTGGCTGTTGTGGTTTTCCTATTTCTTTCTTCAACCTGGGAATGTTTAGTCTAATGAAGAGAAGAATTAGTGGGTGACATGATAGCAGTCTTCCAATATCACAGGGGCTGCCACAAAGAAGAAGGAGTCAAGCTATTCTCCAAAACACCTGAGGGTAGAACAAGAAGCAATGGGTGGAAACTAATCAAGGAGAGAAGCAACTTAGAACTAAGGAGAAATTTTCTTTCAGAACAATTAATCAGTGGAACAACTTGCTTCCAGAAGTTGTGAATGCTCCAACATTGAAAGTTTGAAAGAATATGTTAGATAACCATTTGTCTGGAATGGTATAGAGTTTCCTGCTTGAGCAGGGGGTTGGACTAGAAGATCTCCAGGGTTCCTCATCACTCTGTTATTCTGTATTCTGTTCCATTTCTTATTTTTAGCCTCTTAGACCTCAGATAAGCAGCTTATCAGTAGAAGATTTCATTTTCTCTTCCCCCTCATCAGTTGATTTTTTTTTTTAATAACCTCACTAACTTGAAATACTAAATAGTTTGGACCTTGACATTTGAAGTTCAGCCTGTAGGAGTTGAGCTATCATTTATTGGCACAGATTTCAGCAATATTGGGAGGAAAGATTTCTTCAATTAAAAACTAATTTGGTGCTTTTCAGCAAGAGATCGGCCCCAGTTAGGCTGAATGGTTAGCCGTGCTATATCTATCCAACATAAACTTTGCATAAGTGTTTTCTGTAGGTAGAAGCGAATCACTAAAGAGTCTAATTTAATTTAATTAGCTTCTCTGCCAAGTGACCTTAGCATATCTACAGTTTCAGAGCTTATGAAGTATAATTTTTGTGTACTATTTCCCGCAGCCTTTTAAATTAAAAGCTGACAAGATCTTGGCCATGTCACCGAAAATATTTTTGCATTATTTTTCTAGTGCAGTTGAAAGTTGATGCACTTTTTTTTTCATTTGACCCAGTTGCTGCCTTGGTGTAGATTTTTTTTTTTTTTTTTGGCAAACACGAACAATCAGATGATGTGTGGCCGAAATACATTTTGCACTAACAGCAATTTAGCTGATTTTTTTGAAGCAACCTCCCTTCGTTCATTTCCTACTTGATAATATGTATTTTCATTATTTGTGACTCTGCAAAACATTTTGCAGACGTACGGTAGAAACAAGTATCCCTGTTTACTTCCAGTTCAAATCGTTAAGCATGAAAGGAAGGCTGCAGTTTTTCCGTTTATTACTATACTCTATGTGTTACCGTAGTGGGATTCAATTGTTTTTACTACTGGTTCTGTGGGCGTGGCTTTGTAGGTCTGGAGTGGCTTTGTGGGCATGGCAGAGGAAGGATACTGCAAAATCCCCATTTCCTCCCCACTTCTGGGAGAAGGTTACTGCAAAATCCATATTCCCTCCCTACCCCACTAACTTGCTTTTCAGCTCCGTTCTTCTGTTCAGGGCAGCAAAAGAAGATCAGCTGGGAACAACTGGGGGCGGGGCCAGCCTATTTGCCGGTTCTCCAAACTACTCAAAATTTCCACTACCAGTTCTCCAGAACCGGTCGGAATTGGCTGAATACCACCTCTGATATGTTAGTCTAAAAATGTAATATAACACCAGGGTATTTTGAACAACAGAGTGTACTTTTCCAGAGGGATTGCCTGGGAGAAGCCACCTTGATTTACTCTACTGGTTAACTTAATGTTTTTGGTTAATAAATTTTGTGGGTAGAATGCCAGGAAAGTTTCTGCGGTGATCACATTGTTTTCAGAAGGATCAGTGTAATTCCCAGGGTCAGCGCTTAGATTGGAAGTTGCAACTTTGCTGAATGCTGAATTTAACTTGATGGTCTGGCAAAAAAAACCAAACACCATTATTTTAAGTACTTAGAGGAGTCTCATGCTATTGGTACATTATTTCCCCCCCCCCCAACTGCCAAGGTGACTTTTCAGCTATCCAATACTAAGAGATATACAGGTAAAGGAAGGTGCTTTCATTAAAGTAAAGGTGAAGGAGACGCAGATAAAGCAGAGTGTGTCTGTACATCTTAGGCCAGTCTGATTTCTTTTGGTATGCAATTTCTTAGATTCAGTGCTCTAAGATTGCGGCATACGATAGGAAGTGTGTGTGAAATGTTTAAAAGAGATATTCAGGAAAATATGTGGCATACGTGATACATCCTCCTTTTAGGTACCCGTAATATTGATGCAGACTTTGGATCTCTGTACAGTAGGCCATGTGCGATGTGTAAATCCATAGTACCTTCACTAGTAGTTTCAGTGGAATTTTTTGCTGTATACATGCACCCAGTTGAGAAAGGAGATGTGTTAAGCTTTGCAGATGATGCAAATGCTACATGGCTTTTAGGAAAGATGCTTCACCCTGCATCTCTTGTGTGATGTGTTTCTTTCAAAGACAAACTAATTTTCTACTCACTGCTACCGGAACAGCTATCTTTCTTGCTGACTAGTTAGAAGTATAAACAGTGGTAATATCAGAATAACAAAGGAACATGGATAATTCTGAATTGTGATGGATGCTATAAGTGAAGCCAATTTTCCCTCAATGAAACAAATTTTCTTACACTGTAAACATCATCATCATCATCATCATCATCATCATCATCATCATGTGTTTCTCCTTTGTGCTTAGGTTTACACTGGAGGAACATGCCCTATTTTTCTGGCTTCTTCAGGATTGGAAGCTTGAACAAGTGGAAGAGTTTAAGATGTCAGAATAGGCAGTTGCTGAAATGAAAATGGCAGGCTGTCTGTCAAATTCTCACTTTTGTAATACTAACTTTATATGCACCAGATCTTTTTAATTGAGGGCCAGATAATCCTGAATTGCAGCTAGGAACCTTGCTGGCTAAGAGAACAAATAGTGCAAACTTCAACAGGGATTGGAGGATATTCCAGGAAAGACAAGAGTGGGGGCCATCTAGCAGGTTTCAGTAGTTCTGGGCCTCTCTTGCTCCTTCTTGTTGCTTGTTGCCGACCACTCTTGTTGTCTCTGGATCCTTTGTGCAGCTCAAGCTAGTCACCATAGTTATGTATCATAGAAATGGCCATGCCATCTTCACCTTCCATTTCTCTCAGTTGTCCAAAAAAGTGATAGCATCTGAGCCCACCTGGTCTGTATATATTTGTGTTTGTGTGTGTAAGAGAGGGGGGGTGTCTGAGAGACTTCCTTTGAGATTCAGAGGGTTAGATTAGCCGCTGGTTTTTGATTTGATTTTTTGTTTCTCCATTATTATTGTTGTTGTTGTTGTTGAAATTTTTATAGGGGTATTAAACCATTTTTTAAACCAATTTAACACTGATTTTATTTGGTGGTACTTGATAAAAATTATATCATGATTACTTGGCGGCTGCTGCTGCTGAAATTTATGTGAGTTCAACAGCAGCAAAGAGTAACAGCCACTACCACGTTCTGCTACATTTAATCCAAATTTTAGTTTGCCTTTTTTTAAGAATGAGGAGCAAGCATTTCTAAATAGTTAGAAGACTTTGAATGTCAGAAAACCAAATCCACAAGAAGATTTAAAAAAACCCTTTACTTTAATGAAATAGTTACAGGATATTGTAAAGTGTGCTTATATTTTTACCATATCTTCTTTTAATA
This sequence comes from Thamnophis sirtalis, assembly GCF_051295495.1. Classification (NCBI taxonomy): domain Eukaryota; kingdom Metazoa; phylum Chordata; class Lepidosauria; order Squamata; family Natricidae; genus Thamnophis; species Thamnophis sirtalis. The sequence continues at coordinate 32,451,134 of NW_028261394.1, read as the reverse complement.
CCTCATTGAGTAAGAAAAAAGCCTAAATCTCTTGCTAATACTATTTAGATTTCCAAACCTGCCTCAGCCCTTGTTGTTCTTGTAATAACATCTCTCTCTCTCTCTCTCTCTCTCTCTCTCTCTCTCTCTCTCTCTCTCTCTCTCTCTCTCTCTCTGTGTGTGTGTGTGTGTGTGTGTGTGTGTGTGTGTGTGTGTGTGTGTATCCATTTGTATATTTTCTTTCCCTTTAAAAAAGGTTTCCGGTATCTTGTTGATGCTTCTGGATGGAGTATATAGAAATGAGCTTGTAGCTGTAATTAAAAAAAAACAAAACCAGTTATCTTTAGATCCACATTCAGTTTCCTTTTATTGATTTTATTGCATTACTGCATTGAGTTTTTTAAAAAGAGTTTGTCATTTTGATTTCAGAATGACAAGCGCATCTGACGTTCTTAAGTGTGTTCTTAATTTGATGTACATCTGACCTGTAATGGACCTTTATCATAAATGGTTGTATCCGTTTGAAGTTCTAAACCATTAAATATACTTCAGAATGCCATCATTGGTGTGTGTCATGGGCCTTGCATATAGTAATTGGGTTTTGTTCTATTTAGGAGAGATAAATCATTGGAACAGAAATTAGCTTGTTGGGTCCTCTCTCCTTGTAGCATGTACCTTGTTCTGGTTTATAAATGAATGATGAGTTCATTACAGCAATATTAGCAGTGCAAGCTGGTGTAGATAATTTTAGATGTGGCCAAGGAAATCTTGATTCCCCTTTCATTTTGCATATATTTCCATAGTAGCTGGGGAATAACGAAGCTGGGTCACTCAGGATTGGAGTGAATAATGGAATAGAATAGAATTCTTTATTGGCCAAATGTGATTGGGCACACAAGGAATTTGTCTTTGGTGCAAATGCTTCAAGTGTACATAAAAAGATTCATCAAGAATCTTAAGGTACAACATTTAATGATAGTCATAGGGTACAAAAAAGCAATCAGGAAACCATCAATATCAATGTAAGTCGTAAGGATACAAGCAACAAAGTTACAGTCCTGCAGTCATAAGTGGGAGGAGATGGGTGATAGGAACGATAAGAAGACTAACAGTAATAGTAATGCACCCTTAGTGAATAGTTTGACAGTGTCGAGGGAATTATTTGTTTAGCAGAGTGATGCAGTTCAGGAAAAAACTGTTCTTGTGTCTAGTTGTCTTGGGGTGCAGTGCTCTATAGCATGTTTTGAGGGTAGGGGTGAAACAATTTATGTCCAGGATGTGAGGGGTCTGTAAATATTTTCACAGCCCTCTTTTTGACTTGTGCAGTATACGGGTCCTCAATGGAAGGCAGGCAGGTAGCAATTTTTTCTGCCATTCTAATTATCCTCTGAAGTCTGTGACTGTCTTAAGTTAGAAGAGTTGAATAATTTTGAATACTTATTTCTAATATAATAACAACAACAGCTATTATTTTTTGAAATGTGAAATCCCTGATTGAAATCAGATCACTTGAAAGCTTTGGTGTGACTGTATGTGAGCTGAGTACAGTCTTGCTTGCTACTCAAATAATATTTTTTTTTAAAAAATTCTTATTTCAAAACTGCCCAGAGGCATCATGTTTTTGATTTTTAGTTTATGTCTGTTGCACATGGCTCTGGTTAGAAATCTGGTAAAAAAAGCAAAACAATTCTGAAAAAGCCAAAAGTTTTCCCTTTAGTTCTCTTAAGCAAATGGTGAGCATATTTTTCCCCTTACCCCTGTATTTCTGCCTTTACTGCAGTTGCTTTCTGCCATTCTTGACTTCCTTCCTTCCTTCCTTCCTTCCTTCCTTCCTTCCTTCCTTCCTTCCTTCCTTCCTTCCTTCCTTCCTTCCTCATGAGACATTTTCCTGCCCATTTAACCCAAAATTTGTGTTAATGCATAATTCTCAGGCTACATTTAAAGACAGACTGGAAGTTATGATGAAGGAAAATTAACCTCATTAATTTTAATTGTCTTTGTGATTGTCAGGCTCTTTGGCAGCTTCCTAAAGCTGAAAGTGATTCTTCTCTATGGATAATTCTCATAGAATTCACTTTAGCAAGATTTATTTAGATGAAAGGGATGGATTGCAATACGTTTTTTCCCCCGTTTCAATTTTCCATTTATAACTAGCATGCATATTAGGAGAGATGCCTTCTGATTTCCTTTCTAACAGCCTTTCTGTGTGTTGAGATATATCACTTCATTGATAGGAGGGCTTGTAAGATGTCTGTTTACATAACAGCTTGCTGAATCTTTGTTGTGAATCAGCTTTTACACACAATCCTGTGAAGGAAAAGCTTACAAACTCAACATGTCATGCAACTTCATGGCCACGAATGATAACTGGTGAATTTGTCTGTCAAGTAGATACTTATATAGCGCTTCAGTCCTCTTTTCCAGTTGGATTAATGTCTAGAATATGTTCAAAGTTAGGATAAGAAGAGAGACATTAAGAGGTTTGCCCTGCACCTTTCAAGTGAAGAGAGATTCTTTCAAAAATGAAATTCGTAGGCATACAATATAGAGCCATGTTGGCACGCGTGCCCAAAGTGGCACATGGAGCAAGATCGCCTGGCACATGTGGCAGCATTGTTCCTCTTCCCAGTTTCTGGTGCCCATGCTCATGAGACTATCAGCTGGTCTTTGTGCGTGCAAAAGTGCGAGAAACCGGAAGAGCTGGTTTTCCATTTGCATGCTGGCCAGCTGATCGGTATGTCTGCATGCACGGCAGTAACCGGAAATACATTTTCTGGTGCGCGTATACCACCTGGGTAGCTCTTCTTCCTGGTCGTGGTCCCGACAAGCCTGTGCGAAGTGCTTCCTTTTCGGTACTTAGTGCCACATGCACGTGTGCTCGCTCCCTTTATTATTAACATTAAAATAAAGTAGGATTTAGATCCCCCACCCTAATTTTCAAGAGAGGTTATATTTTAACATGTCAGCAACATTACCTCCCCATTTCTACTGAATTTTACATGTGTAAAGTTGTAGAAATGTTCATCAGAGTATGAGTTGCACACATTAGCTGCTTCCATTTTTGGCTTCCCATTTCCCGAATGGGAATCAGCAGTCAATATCCAGTCAATGAATACATGTTACAAAACCTTCATAAAAAGGATATATAATAGCTTTCACTTAAGGGGGAAAAAGTGGCCAACAGCAAGGTATTGAGAATGATGCCATGAATCAAATTCAGGTTCTTTGAGGGCCAATTTGAGAATTATGGCAACTGCTGACCCATCATCTCTACAAAACAGAGATCTGCAAAAGGAAAACAGGAAGGGGAAATAACAAATCTCCAGCCATATTTTCCTGTGTTATTATTGCTTTGAATCTTAGCTGCAGTTTTCCTTTAGTAAACATACCTTTTTGGGGTGTCTCGTTCTCTTTTTCATTTTCATTTAATTCAGTTGCCTGCTTTTGTTTGATATTTTAGAATTTTGTTGGTCTGGTTGTTTGTTGTGCCAAAAAAAAAAATTATTGATGGATTTTTGGAATCCCAGATGACAGTGAGTGATAGGACATGTGTAAGAATCTCTTTTTCAGCGATAGAAGAAGAGATTGAATGACGGCAGATTTTTATAGCATCTTTGAACAGTACAAATTGCTACTATCCTCTTGTTCCTATAAGACTTACCTGCTGAAAGCCCACTGGGGCTAAAATGTTGTTTACTCTACTCTTGACTCTTACAAAAGAACAATAAAAAAGTGATTAAAATTTAAGTAGCCTTGAGAGATATTTTTTTCTGTATATCCAATTTCTTGACTGTTGATGTGCATTAAAAGTGGATCATTGCATAATACTATTATATTGGGTAATACAGGGCTGCATTCTATAGTAGCTAAATGAAATAAGGACATTAGTAATTTTTGTAAGTGTTCTAGAAGTAGATGCACTCATGTTAATGGTTATGAAACATTATGACCTTTTTTAGTGTTTTTTTGTGTGTGGGTGTGTGGACATACAGGTTTCAGCTGTATTCGCAGAGAGAACTTTATCCATGTTACTATTTGGTACAGCATGTTTCAGATCTAACTGTATGTGGCCATGATAGGCATCTAGGACTTGGAAGATATAACTCATTGTGTTGGTTTAATAAAGGTTTTTGGCAACAGTAGGGATTATGCCTTTTCAATCCGACTTTGTTTTGGATACAAGCTTATCTTGGAATAAAGATGCTTGTTAATTCATGAATAGATCCTGAATCCTTTTTTCCTACAGGGCTAGGAAGATGAATTGACTGAGAATTTAGTTCTGCAATAGTACACCTTTGCTTGACTAAGATGATCCATAGTTTGTTTCACCTAGACCCATCATAACAAGTTAGGAACGGATTTGTTACAGACATTTCAGCCCTCACATGAGTGGTGCGGTGGCCTAGAGATAGAGTTCCCGCCTCACAATCAGGAGGCTGTGAGTTCAATCCTAGGTAGAGGCAGATGTTTCTCTCTCTCTGGGCACAATGAGAATATATCTGCTGAACAAAACTCCGCATTGGTGACAGGAAGGGCATCTGGCCAGTAGACACTCAGCTCCATTCAGTTGCCCAGACTCCACCCCGCAAGGGATTATAGGATCATTAAAAAAAGATGATTTGAGCCCACACATATGAATTTGCTATATGTTTTCTTCCTTCCACATTTTCTGCTACTTTTGTCTTCCTGCAAACATTGTTCGTGGCATAAGAATCATTGCACAACTAGTATTTACCGGCATATATTAGAAGATGACTCCTGCTATTCAGCCAGCTTCTAACCCTATCTGCTTACCCACACCAAAACTTCCACTGTGATATTTCTTAATGCCCAAAGAACTTTTTAATAATAAAGCTCTCATCTTTGCTCTTGTTAATTAGGAACTGTCATTTGTAATTAGCTTACTGTAACTGCATGGTCTCTGTGAAATGATTACGAGATGAGCTTTGATTTTATTCTCTGCACTCTGCATTCTTCTAGAAAGTTTTATTTAGCTAAGACTGCACTATCCAGTATAATATCCAGGCCACGTCAGTATATGATATCGTCAACTGTATGTCTGAAATGTTTCTATTTATTATACATACCTGTCTTAGATATAAATAGGAAATTGGAAGCGTTTAGTGTTATACACAATAGGTTCATCAACTTTTATATTGATAGTTTCCCCAAAATCAACCGTTGATGACTTTATGTCCATGTCATGTTGTCTTCTCAGTAATATGCATAGTCCTTGACTTACAACCAATGATTTTCAAAGTTAGAACAGCTATACACACGAGCACAAATACCCAATATCACATAATCACATTTGGGGCACTTGGCAATCAGCTCGGTTGACTCAGCCTTCCATCCTTCTGAGGTCAGTAAAATGAGGACCCAGGTTGTTGGGGGCAATGTGCTGACTCTGTAAACCACAGAGGAGTGTAAATCACTGTGAAGCGATATATAAAGCTAAGTGCTATTGCTATTATTTATGTTTAGTTCAGAGCAATCTACTTTTCCCTTTCTGTCTCCTTCCTGAATCTTTTGGTTTATAACTTCTAGAATTCTGAACAAGAATAGCCAAATTATTTCTAGGACACAAACCAGCTTTGGTTTTCTAAAACCAGAGGTATTGTATTGGGTATTTATGGTGGATTTCCCAACAGGGAAACTACTAACTTGGAAGGAAAAGTTTTTCCTTTACATTCCTTTTCTCTGAAAGCTATAATTCTATTAACAGTCTCCCAGCTGATTCTGTTTGCATTTAAAACATGCTGCATGTAAAATGCTAAATAAAGTACATTTAAAGTATCTTAACTCATAGTGAAAGTGCTTTCTTAATGTTAATATATTTTGCCTGATTTTTTTATTGGATTAGTCTTTATTGGATTAGGATTACAACTACTGACTTCACTGAACCTATCTGACTTTTGAAAAAGACAAATTTCTGATTGCATTACAAAACACAACATTTTATTTCAATATCTATGTCATAACAATGGCCAACAGTCTGTAACTATGACTCCAAAAGGTTAGTGAACTCAATGGATAGGATATATGTTAATCTGTTTGTGTAATTTTGATGGAGCTTTTGTAAATTGTCATTACTTTGGGATTCCTTGCCAAAGAAAAAATAGAGACTGATCTCAAAGTCTATTGGGTAGCAGGAAGAAAATATTTAAAAAATTGTTTAATCTAAAAAAAAAAGAATTATATTAACCAACAGCTAATATATAAAACACATCATATATATTTAGGGAGCTATTTTATAATGTACATAAAATACTAATACAGTAGTACTCCAGGTAAATATATTGGCGTATCTCCTGAAACATATTTTCCCAAATAAGGGTATGCAATCAAAACATTTTGAAGCATAGATAATAAAATGTGAACATTTGCATATGTTATATTTCCTATTTAAGTGTTACTGTTTCAAATGCAGTTGAACTTCACTTCTAATATTCAGGTACAACCCTCCCCCCCATTTTAAATCACAGAATATTATGGTTTGCTATTATTGTTATCCTAGCTAAAGAGAATTATACAGAATATCATGGATTTTGAATCCATGCATTTTGAATGCTGGATGAGATCAAGGTTGCTGAATAGATCACAGTTGCTGGATATTTACATCACAAAGGGGCGTAATTAAACTGAATGGTTGAAATCTCAAAACATAATTAAGACACAATTGTGTTTATAAAGTGGTCTTTGTTAGACTTGTTAAGGAGTCTGCACTGCATAAGCCATAGAGAGTGTGTGTGTGTGTGAATATTTCGGTGAGAAAACAGAGTCTTTAGAAGCGACAAATGTATTTTCATTGCAAACAGCACTATGATATGGAATTCTTTTGATAGCTCTTTTAATTCAGTCATTTTGTTTTTTAGTTAGCTGATTTACAGGTCTAGGGCATGAAGATGTATAACTGTTGAAGTTACTTTGATTTTTAGGTAGGGTAGCATTATTTAAAGTTAATTAGCAGCAGTTTGGCAAATTGCTAATGGAGGCCATGCAAATGAATTCTCCAATATAATTTAACAATTTTGCTGCTTAAGAGTTTAATCTGAAAAAAAAATAGTGATATCCCTCTGTGAAATTAAATATTATGTTCATAAATATTTTACCCCTATTCTCAACATTTTTTTTTCTTACCAACTCTGAAACCTTTGTATCAGTCCTAAGAAAATCTTAGATTCTGTTAGAGGTGCTTTAAATACTGTAGCTAATTTGAGTAAATATTATTATATGAATTCCCATTCCTGTGTGCCAAAAATCCATCTATACATCAACCTTAGTCTCCTGCCTTGTGTGTGTGTGTAATGCACAATTAACACTAAATTACAAATTAGATATTGGGGCCACACCTGGCAGATATTATATGGAGATTTTGTAGATGCTGTTCTTTCTGATAAATGATATTTCAGGAATTTGCTGCTGTGGAATATTAATATTATTAATATTCTTTAACATACAAAAAATGGTTGCAGGAATTGGGTATGGCTAGTCAAATGAGAAGGACTAGGCATGGCATGTTAGTATTGTTTCAATATTTGAGGGGCTGCAACAAAGAAGAGGGGTTCAACCTATTTTCCAAAACACCAGAAGACAGGACAAGAAGTAATGGATAGAAACTAATCAAGGAGAGAAGAAACCTAATACTAAGGAGAACAATTCTCTCCTAACAGTGAGAACAATTAACCAGTGGAACAGTTTGTCTTCAGAAGTTGTGGATGGTCCATCACTGGAGATGGGTTTGAACAGCCACTTGTCTGGAATGATATAGGGTCCCCTACTCAAGCAGGGGGTTGGTCTAGAACAGTGGTAGTCAACCTGGTCCCTACCACCCACTAGTGGGTGTTCCAGCTTTCATGGTGGGCGGTAGGGGTTTGTTGTAACTCTGCTTTATAAATTGTATAAAGTAAAGTTACTTTCCTACTTTATAAATCACCATTACTGTGGAACTGATGGGCGTTTAGAAATGTTTACTACTAACAGAGATACAAAAGTGGGCGGTAGGTATAAAAAGGTTGACTACCCCTGGTCTAGAAGACCTCCAAGGTGCCTTCCAACTCCTTTATTCTTTATTGTAGCTGCATACTTAATTTACCCAAATTTAAGAGTTACCATTTTGCTGTAGCTTTATACATAGAAATAATATTGCCAGTGCTTGTTATCAAATATACGCTTCTTTAAATTCTTTGGGATTGCTTCCAATGTTATAGTGTTAATGTAAAGTTGGCAGCCAAAGTTGATTCACTTGAATGCCACAACTGGATGCTTTTATGTAATGAGGGAAAACTCCATCCAGAAAACAGAAGTAGTGAACTATGTAAACAGATGTTTTGTCCTTGACTTACTATCATTCATTTAATGATAGTAAAAGTTACGATAGCCTCGGAGAAAAAAAATTAAATACTGACCTGCCCCGAAAGTTATGAGTCACATGTTTGCAATTCAAATCCATGGAAACCGAATTGGCCTGCATTTACAATGGTTGCAGTATCTTGCAGTCACATGATCATGATTTTTGACTTTACCAGATGACTCCTGAGAAGCAAAGTTGTCAGGTGCTGAGGATTTAATAGCTTCCAGCTGATGTAAGGCTGTAAGCTGATGCAATGTAAGGCTGATGCAATGAGGTGTCTATATATAGAGGGCCATTAGATGGCGCTTCTCTCTCTCTCGTCATGTATCTTATTTCTCTCCTTGTGTCAGTAGCTGAATGGTAAGGGATTTATCTACACGTGTATATATATATATGTAAAACCACTGTTAATTGTCTAAAGGCTCTGTGTGCTGTGTGCTGTGTTTTGCTCCTGGGTTTATCTTATAATAATAGTCATGCTGCCAAAACTCTGACAAAAGTCAATTGGAGAAGCAGGATTCACTTAACAACCATGGTAGAAATTGTTGTAAAGTTGGGTTCAGTTGCATGATGACATGATTAACAACTGCCTTACTTCATGACTGAAATTCTGGTCTCAATTGTCATAAGTTGTATCTCACTAACAGCATTCAGTAAGTTAAACTGATGGGAATGCCTCCTCTTTTATTACTTTTTGGAAGCAAGAGATTCAGAGAAGGAACATGATTGTCCTGTTTTGGATGCTGGTGATAAGTAAACATTATTAAATAGCTCCACCAGAATACAGAAGATGTTAGACTGATTTGAGGAAATTTACAATGATGTTGACTCTGTGAGAGGGACACCATCCAGATTGGAATGTCCAAGTGAAGGGAGAAGTTTGATTTTGACTTCCAAACCAATTTGGGGATGCTGTATTGGGGGTGGGATCTGATAATGATTGTCAGTCATCTTCTTGACCAATATGGACATTAGAAGTGATTCAAGGACATAGTTCTTGATAACATATTATTATTACTCTGTAGGCACTCAATTCACAGTCATTAAGGAAGAAATCCAGCCATGCATAACTTGTAAGCTGTGTATAAAAGTTGGAGAGTGAAAGTTTGAGCTTTACATATTTCTTTTATACATGTACCATTTGTAATAGCCTAAGAACTTTTCACTTTTAGGTTAGATGATCTGTTGAAACCTGTGTATTTTTACTGTAATGAGCCAGTATAGATTTAAACTCTTTGTTTCTTGTATCTTGTTCGATCTGGGTCTTAGAAGCATGATTTAAGAAAAAAAAATCTACAGAGGGATTAAAGACTCCAATCTGCTTAGAATGACTTTATCCCTTTGGCGTTATAATCATATCTCTCTTGAGCTACATGTCCAAATTGAAATATTACACAGTCCCACGAAATAGGCCTTTTATATGAGCATCTAGCAATTCTGCTAGCAAAACTAACTATATAATGAAAAAAGCAAAGGTTGGAATAGGGATGAATGTTTTCAGAAATAATTTTTATCTTTACTCAAATCTTTAAAATAATATAGAATGATACCTTGGTACTCAATTGCTTTGAAACTAATCAAATTTAGTACTCAACACATTTTGATGTAAAAATTTTGCCCTAGTATTCATCGTTTGTTCAGTATTTAATGCACAAGTTAGAGTTTGTCAATGTTGGCTGCTTTGTGACTCACTACATTATTCCTTATGGGGAAGGGAATGTTTGATATTCACCGTTTTTGGTATGCATTATGCTTCCCAGAACCAATTAAGGATGAGTACCGAGGTACCACTACGTATATTCCTCTGGTTTGCAAAAAGTGACAGCTTCATTTGCAAAGAGTTACGGTAAATTGTTCACATTATGAATTCCTATAGTGGGAAGCAGATTGAATTTAATCGCTTATATCAGAGCTATAGGGGTATGAACACCAGTTCAAACAGGCACAAGAACACTAGCAGCTGTTTCTAAAATCGTGTACAGATGCAGCCAAAGTCACCTATTGCAAGAAAGATTTTCCCTTGCATTGGAGAAATAAAACATGAAGCCAGTTAGTTTGAATTGCCTGTGTTGTACCTATTTTGTCAAATATTCACCAGGATTATTCCTCGTATTGTACTTTTCCATTTTCCTTAACAAAGTTTACTAATCTAAATTTGGATAACTTCTATCTTTGATTGTTTCTAGTACTGTGAAGTTTAAACAAGGTATATGTAATTGATGTGAACTGTAATATGTAAATTACATTAATATGTAATTAATATGTATTACATAAATATGTAATAATGTAATATGTAAGAGAAGCGAGCACTCCGCAAAGCCAGAGCTGCAAATGCTGCAACAGTGGTGCCCACACATGTCTGCCTGACATGTGGCAGAACATTTCATGCCCATATAGGCCTTATCAGCCACCTGTGGGGACACATCGAGGACAGCCTACAACCTGTTACATGTCAAGGTCCTCTTCGAACACGATGGATGGACATAATCATCATCAATATGTGCATTCTATTTTACCTCTTAGTGATAGAAAGTTGACTTTTTTGGTTGTAATATAAAGGGAAGGGTCCTTTTGGGGGTGCAGAGAAGGTTTCTTTAGGTACATTATTCCAAGTCCTTGGTTTTCATTGGTTGTTATGGTTTTTAAACTAAATATATTTACTACAGAAAAATAAAGTTAATTGGAGTTGGGAGTTAGCCCAATGCCTATCTCAGAACTGGCAGTAGGTCTCAATTCAGCCAGAAAAATTCACTTTTTGGAAAAGAAACACACAATCATGTTCCCCGGGGTCTCGAAAGCCGAAAAAGTGAATAAAGTGTAAAGTGAACAGAGCATAAAGGGAAGTAGAATGAAGAGAAAAATAAATAAATTAGAAAGATTTTCTTTTCTGCTTGGAAAAGCAAGCAACCTTCCAGTAAACCTCAGATTTCTCAGTGTATTTTCTACTTCCACAGCGGACTTGGGCAGAAAAGACAACATTCAGATTGTTAGATGTTGTCTCTTGGATGACGTCCATCTAGGTGGATAGATTAGAAATGCAAGCAAGCAAAAAAAAAAAAAAAAAAAAAAGGAGAGAGAAAAAACCTGAGGGGAAACCCCCTCACTAAATTTCTCCTTCACTGATTCTGAATGTGAGCCAAATGAATTAAGAGACGCGCTATCCCAAAGTAGCTGAGCCAGCTGATATTTCCTCTGGCGAAAGAACTCCGAAGGTATGTAAAACAGCAAATCTATGATGACATTGGGACGTCCCTGATATGTGCCATGGGAAAACCTTGGGAGAATCTCATGAAATAACTGCTGTTAAGCAAAGCTTCAGAAAAGAAAACTGTTCAACTTGTGTGAGTGAGGAAACATCCCGCGATCCTCCTTGCCCAATTTATGCATTACACACTTCATTTGTCACCCATTCTCATTGTTACAGTGTGATTTTGTTGTTCTCCAGTCAATAAGTCTTGTCCAACTCTTTGCGACCCCCATGGACCATAACACGCCAGCGCCCCCACACCCCCCTTCAGGGTCTCTTCCAATGAATTCTTTCTTCTCATTTAGTAGACAAATTATTTGAGCTTCGGCTTCAGAGTATGTCCTTCCAAAGATCAGTCAGAGTTGATTTCATTTAGGATTGACTGATTTGATCTTGCAGTCCAAGAATCTTCTCCCACACTACAATTCGAAAGTGTTCATTCTTCAGCCTTCTTTATGGTCCATCTGTCAAAGCCATAATAGCAATGTTCCAATATCTCAGGGACTGCCACAAAGAAGAGGGAGTCAAGCTATTCTCCAAAGCACCTGAGGGTAGAACAAGAAGCAATGGGTGGAAACTAATCAAGGAGAGAAGCAACTTAGAACTAAGGAGAAATTTCCTGGCAGTTAGAACAATTAATCTGTGGAACAACTTGCCTCCAGAAATTGTAAATGCTGCAACACTGGAAGTTTTTAAGATGTTGGATAACCATTTGTCTGAAGTGGTGTAGGATTTCCTGCCTAGGCAGGGGGTTGGACTAGAAAACCTCCAAGGTCCCTTCCAACTCTGTTATTCTATTCTATTCAATCTATCACTGCTGGGTATACCATGGCTTTGACTACAATGGTATGATTGTAGGAAATATTTTTCTTAGAAACAGTTGGAAAGCCATTGACTCAAGTTACTGGAAACGTATTAGTATTGTGGTATTGGATTGGCTTCCTAATGGCCTGCTACCATAGTGTGTGTTGTATGAGTGTGTTTGATTGTTTTCTGGAAGGATTTTTGTTTGTAATTTATTCCGTTTTTTGAATTAATAATCTTTCTTGGGTTAGTTTTGAATGCTGAAATTGTTACTTTGGCAGTTTTGTGCTGCTGTGGTTTTAAACACATTTTTTTAAGCATTTGTAGTATATTAGAACCTTACTTCTCCATCATTAAGTTTCCATCTCTCTGGGTTTTTTTTTTTATTCTCCCTGTGGATATTCATCATTTTAAAATGATCTCCTTTTTTTTGCTTACGGTGGAGATACTTCTGTCCTCATTTTGTGAGGCCTGTGAGGGGTGCTTTTATAATCAGATTGACCTGGATCTGTATTTTCCTATTTATTTCATCGCAGTAATTACAAACTTCATTTTTTAAACAGAAACATCCTTTATATATTACTGCAGCATTTAAAGATGCAATATAAAGCATCTACTGAACAGAATAATTAGCATTTGACTGGGCAGTAGGAATCAACAGTATGACATTACAAATGGCTTGGCTTCCCAATAAAATACTGAGAAAAACTAATTGAATTAGGGAATCTGGATTTGCTTTGGCATTTGGATTAGAAACTGTTTGGGAATCTTAGTTCTATCACCTGAAATTCAATGGGAAAGAAATATCAATATAATAATTAATATACACTTAATTGGAAGGTTTCATGGAAGGTCTTTTTGAAGAAACTGCTGAAAGTGTAATGTCAACAGGAATTTGGTATGTTTTCATTGAGTTTGCAATCATATAGGGAACGAACGCATGGGCACTCTCCTGAATTTGATTTTTTCCCTTTTCTGTAAAAAAAAAGTGATTTCTGACCATTTTTCATACTTACAACTGTTGCAGAATCCCATGGTCATGTGATCAAAATTCAGATGCTTGGCAACTGACTCATATATATGACAGGTGATCACCTTTTGCGACCTTCTGACAAGCAAAGTCAACTGTGTTACTAACTTAACAACTGCAGTGTTTTACTTAACATTTGTGGCAAGAAATATCGTAAAATGGGGCAAAAGTCACTTAACAAATGCCTTGCTTAGCAACATAAATTCTGAGCCCAGTTGTGGTTGTGAGTCAAGGACTACCAATATACAAATGCCATCAGTGGAAATATTTGGTACCTGCCCCATCTAGTGCATTTAGATGGCGTTTTAGTCTACTGAAATTATTCTATAATTGAATCGGTACGTTTAATTTTTTGCTTTGTGTGCAAATGGTGCGTGTTCTTGCTTGATTCCAGTATATGATCAAGAAAGTTCATGGAGTGTTCAGAAGACACCCTCATTTGTCAATTAAGATGGAGGTTGTTGTTAGTTGCAAAGTCGTGTCCGACCCATTGCGACCCCATGGACAATGTTCCTCCAGGCCTTCCTGTTCTCTACTATCCTCTGGAGTCCATTTAAGCTCACGCCTACTGCTTCAGTGACTCCATCCAGCCATCCCATTCTCTGTCGTCCTCCTCTTCTTTTGCTCCCAATCTTTCCCAGCATCAGGCTCTTCTCCTTTCCTCTCATTAGGTGGCCAAAGTATTTGAGTTTCAATTAAGATGGTACTACCCGCCAAAGCCGCATTCGCTGGATCACTTAGCCGTTTCAGTAAGACAAGAGATGCCACCCAGTTCACACCATTGTCTTTTCTGGATTGTGAACAACATTTCTTTAATATACCATCTCCACTTACTTTTTTAAGTCCCCATACACCTCTCTTCATATGGATCTTTTTTCATACTGATGCAGCTTTAGAGTTGAAAGGTGTTTATGAAATTCATTGTGTGTGCGTGTGTGTTATATATATATATATATATATATATATATATATATATATATATATATATATATATATATATATATATATATATATATATATATATATATATATATATATATATATACTTAAAGTCACAACCCCTGGTATGCCCATACCCCTGGTATGCCCAATATATATATATATATATATATATATATATATATATATATATATATATATATATATATATATATATATATATATATATATATATATATATATATATATATATATATATATATATATTTGTATTTGTTGAATCACTGAAGAATTTTACATAGTGGACTTTATCTTTCCAGTAACCAATTTTTTTCCCTTTGGTGTCTCAGAACTCTCATTAATTTTTCACAGGCTTGTGATGGATAGTTTTTATTTATTCACGTCTGAGATTCTGTTGCTTGAAAAGGGCTCATTTTCTAACATTACATATTCATGGCTTGGGATAGATGGGGAAAGGAACTTATTATTAATATGTCACAGTGGGAAAGTTACTCTGGGTTCATTTGAGAACCTTGTTAAATTTGGTGCGGTCAGCAGACACTGCTGAAATTTTTCGATAACGCTTTATTGTAGAAGGCAAAAAGGGTCAGTGATTGTTTCTTGTCTAAACAAAAAGTCTGATCGTTCCTTAATGCATTTTCAGTGTTGTGGCAGTTGCAGCCGGGAGACTGTCAGAAGGAAGAAAGTGGCTAAGCGTGATGTATTTAGAAGTTAGCACCCTAGTTGCTGAAAACATTATCATGGCTTCTTCACAATTACCAACAAAAAAAGAATTCTGTGAAAATATCTACAGACCCCTCACAACCTGGACACAAATTGTTTCAACTCCTACCCTCAAAACTATGCTATAAAGCACTGCACACCAGAACAACTAGACACAAGGACAGTTTTTCCCCGAATGCCATCACTCTGCTAAACAACTAATCCCCACAAAATTGTCAAATAATTTACTAAAACACTATTACTATTATTCTTCTCTTCCTTCCTGCTACGTCTCTCTCCCCACTTATTACTATAACCATGTTACTTGTATCTTTCAATTTATATTATTTCTATTTGTTTCCTAGTATGGTTTGATAGCTTATTAGTAACCTTGACTATGATTCTTGATGAATGCATTTTATTCTCCTTATGTACACTGAGAGCATATTCACAAATTCCTTATGTGTCCAATCACACTTGGCCAATAAAGAATTCTATTCTATTCTATTCTATTCTATTCTATTCTATTCTATTCTATTCTATTCTATTCTATTCTACTCTACTCTACTCTACTCTACTCTACTCTACTCTACTCTACTCTACTCTACTCTACTCTACTCTACTCTACTCTACGTATAAAATTGTGTAAAAATTGATAGTCTACCAACTGGAATTTTCAAGGTTTCTCTCCTAGCTTTCTGATGTTTGCTAGATTACAGTACAGAAACATTTTAGTTTTGCTTCTATTGTTTCAGAGGAAAAAATTTCTTTGTTGGTACAGATTTATAGGCTATTTGCTTAGAAAATCATATTGTAGATAAAGATGGTTTATGGTTCACTAAAACATATGCTTGTCACCTCCATGCTTACCACTTCAAATAGTGAGCAGTTCTGGATTCTAGTATTTGTTTGAGTGAGGGAATCTTTTTGTAAGATTTGCCTGTAAATGGGATTGAGTGTAAATTGTGGAAAAGAGAAAGATATCCATTGTCCCAGCTACTGATTCTTGGAGAAAAGTCCTGCATTTTCAAGGTACCTTCATTTAAAAACAAAACTCTGACTTCTTCAGGTTTCAGAATCATGTTTTTTTTTAAAAAAAAAAATTCCATGGGTATATCTGATGCATGCACTCCAGTGGTGGTTGCAAATATTTTTACTACCTGTTCAGATGCACTCCTGCTGCCTGCACATGCGCAGAAGCGTCCGGGTGGGTGGGCGGGGCTATCTGCCACCACTACTACAGATTTGACCAAACCCACCCCTGATGCACTCATTTATTAAATAACTGTCCCCACTTACATCCTGTTAATTCAGAGATTTGGGTCATTTCCTTGTGGAAGCTCAGATAGGTATCTCACAGAGGTGTGGATCGAAGAGATGAAAAGTTTCAAAGGAGTATAGGAGCATAACATACCTGAAGGCTGTTTCATAGGGGCAGCCAAAGATTTGTTTGTTTGTTTGTCAAACATGAACAAGATAACAAGTATAGGTATGAACATAACCATGAACAAAGGAAGCAAATACAGATAAATGGGGCCAGTAAGATAGGGATGGTAGGCATGCTGGTGCACTTATGCACGCCCCCTCTAAGGACCTCTTAAGAATGGGCTGAGGTCCATGGTATACAATTTAAGGTTGAAGCTGTGACAGTTTGAGGCTGTAACAACGGAGTCAGGTAGTGCATTCCAGGCATTGACCACTCCGTTGCTAAAGTCGTATTTTCTGCAATTTGTTCAAGTGTAGATTAATTAAACTGGAAAAATATAGGAAGGTGAATTTGATCGTGAAGACACTTTTTCCTCAATGGAATCAATTATTTAAACAAGTGCTAGTAGGGCAGGTATCTGGAAATACTTTTAAGTTTCCTGAACTGAGCAGAGGTTTGGGCTAGATGATTACACCAGCACTTTGATTCTAGGATCTGAATACGAGACTATTGATTCCTACTAAAATGCCATATTGACTACTCGTAGAATTTTTTACTTCTCTTTGGAAAGGAAAAAGACAATGCCTTGAACATTGTAGTTGGAATTGTTTGTAATGCTGAGATCAGTCAGGTCCAAAACAAGATGATAGTGATTAACGGCAGTATCTACCTTGAGAAGCTCAATCTTAGGGGAAAAAATACAAGTTTCCCCACCATTGTATGCCTTCCTCAACTAATTGAATATAATCTAGTTTTAATTTTTTTAAAATATTGTTATTGAAATACATAAAAACTAAATAGTTTGAGGGTATTTATTTTTGATTAATCAAATTGTAACTGGCTCTTAGTGCCACGTATAATTCCTCCCTACCAATCTGCCCCTAATCTGCGTTTTCTGGTCTTCTGAAGACACATTGTTGCTGCTGTAACTGAGTCCATTCACTTTGCTCCTTCTCTTTTCTTTCAGCTTTTCCTGGCATCATAATGTTCTCTATATAGCTAGGTTGTTGCATAATGTGACTGAAGTAGGATAATTTGAGTCTGGTCTTTTGTGCCACAAGTGAGAACTATGTGTTGATTAGTTCAATGATGCAGTTGCCTTGAAGTCTATCTATGGTATTCTCAGGAACCTTTTCCAACATCAAACTTCAGTACATTAAAAAAAAAATCATTCTTTATCCAAAGTTCAATACTCTCCCTTTTGATGACCTTTAATCCTTTAAATCGGGGTAGAATCGGGGCAGCTGGGTGGAGCTGAGCATTTACTGGCTGGATGCCCTTCCTGGTACCTATATGACATTCTCAGTACACAGTTCACAGTGACACAATATTTTCTCTTGCACTCTAGGAGAAAAAACATCTGCTACCTAGGATTGAACTCTCAATCTTTTGGCTAGGCTCCCACAGCTCTCACCAAAGTTCAGTACATAGATAAATAAAAATCATCAATTTGCACACTTACTAATACTGTTTGCATACTTACTAATTTTTACTAAGGCCCTATTTGAGAAGTCTCTGCCTACAAAAAAATTGGATAGTAGATATTGGCTGATTGATTGATTACCTGCCTGCTATTTAGAAAAAAACAGTATTTAAAAAAAATACTGTTATGTATTATCAGTAGAATATAATGGAATTTAATGCATATTAAGACAATTTTAGTGTGCATAATTTTTGCTCCTTTTGTTTTACTATCTTGTAAGCTACCTTGGAGATCATTTGATTGAAAGGCAAGCTATAAATCTTTAAAGCAAACACATTGAAGGGGCATTCTTGTAAATCAACTGTTGTGGTTGGTAGCACAGTGTGTTTCTTATCTGTGTTCAGTACTAGATTTATTGTTTTGTATCTTGCACTGAATATTTTATTGCAGAAATATGACTCAAACTATATGAAGAGAAAAAATAGGAAACAACCTCTTTCCATAAAACAGGCTGGAAGCTCGAGTTATGCTGTTTTTGAAATATGGCGAGGGTGCTTGCATTTTTGTGCTCATCATTTCTTTGCTTAATTTCTGTAATATTTAAAAACAAAAAGTAAACGGAACTAAGTAGAGTGGAGAAAGAATACAGTAGGGGTTAGTGGTAGAAAACAGTACTTGATCTAAGTTGAATTGATAGAGAAAAATCAATGTGATTTGTAGCTGGATGTCATCATACATAGGTTGGTGAAAGTTTCTGAAGTACATTGTAAAATACCAGGTGCTCTTCAGCAATTATTGGGAATAAAGAGGAGGAATCAAAGGTTCAAAGGTTTTATTGATGCAATCTGTTAATCTGCTGTGAAATAGCACCGGAAGAGATGAACTTCCAAATTTAACTGATCTTTTAAAAATCAAACCACATGTATAGTTAGTTCTCACGAGGAATGCTTGAAAACGTATGTTTGGAAAGAGCAATTTGTGAAAATTTACCTTGAACTTAGATCTACCTTGTTCTGTGTCCTTCGTCTTCTTGTTCAAGATTCTTTAAACAGATCACTTCATTTATCTTATGCACACTCACTCACCTATTTACATGCATACATACCCATACAGTATAGCCTTCATATAAATGTTGATCAGATACAATAAATACTTTCCAGTGCCTAGAAATTATAAGTCATGCATGTGTCAACAGTCTATTATAGCTGTACGGTACAATTAGCCCCTGAATACCTAGACGTCCATGGTGATTTGCAGGAGAATAAATGATACACGATACAATAAATGAACACACAATATGTAACCACAATGTTCCTCAGGATGTTTGTAAAGGAAGAGCTTGACTGATGAACGGTCTGCCAGTTAAGTAGATTTTGCTTCTCTTAGTGCATTGCAGCTGGATTATGACTTTATGTCTTTTCAATATTACATTTTGAAGTGGAAAGCTGGACTCCTCATGATGAATAATCTGGATGGGAGAAATACAGTTGAATAATAATCCATATCACAAATAACTTTCACACACACGGGTTTTTTTCTCCCCTCCCTTCTGTTACTGTTGCATGTGTAATGATGATTTGAAGAAGAAAAAAAGGACCGAGCTGTTGGTTTAGTTGTTTTACGATGCTATTTATTTATTATAAAGGAACTGGGCAGTGAGAAAACGGTGGTCTATTAAGAGTTTATGAGTGTGTGCATGTGTATAAAGTAAAATAATATCCAGCATAATATGAAGTGACAATCAAAATTACAGCTTTTCTGTTGCCGCAAGGGTACTTCTGTGCCAAGTATAGTAATATTGTTGTAGCAGTGTTCAAGGGTTGTCAGCAATTCTGTATACTCTGCAGAGAGTCATAACAATGTATGGAAGCAAGAAGATTTCTGTCAAGGGAAATACTATAATTTTGATATATATTTCTTGGTGCTAAGCCACAATTAAACAGAAGGCAATGGGGGAAAAATTCTTATTTACCCAACTTGGAATATGTTGAATAATTATTAGCCAAATTTATTTTTTGTGAAGTTACAGAAAACTTGGCAGGTGATTAAGCCGCACATCTTGTTCAGTCGCAATTATATTTAGACCTGATTAATTTTTGCCTCCCGTTAATGATGTGACTAACTCTTATTGACATTTGGTGTCATAGACAATACCGTCGGAGTTCATTGAGCTTCAAATTGTTCTTTGGGTTGAACTGTGCTAAATTGAGCGCCTTGGAAATTGACACACTTTTTAATCAAGAAGGTGGGAACATGGGGGTCTGTCCCCAAAAGCTTGCTTTCTTTGGAGTTCATTGCAATTTCAAAATGTGAAGGGTTACCAGAAAATACACATAATAATAAATAATTTTTATACCTTATTAAACCCTAGTTGCAATGCACTCTACATGGGGCTGCCCTTGAAGAGCATATGGAAGCTCCAGTTGATGCAAAATGCAGTGGCCAGCATGGTTTTGTGCAGACCCCGGTGTGCACATGTATCACCTCTCCTGAGGGAGCTCATTGATTGCTGATTTGCTTCTAGGTGAAATTCAAGGTGCTGATTGTCACCTTTAAAGCCCTTCATGGCTTGGGACCAGGTTATCTGAGGGACCCGACCCATCAGAGTGGGGAGGAAGGGGATGTTGCAGGTCCCATCCCTGAAGGAGATACACCTGGTGAGACCCAGAAGAAAGGCCTTCTCCATGGGGGCTTTCTCTCTCTGGAACATCATTCCCCCAGAGATTAGAATGGCCCCCACTCCAAATCCTCTTCCGGAAGGCGCTGAAGACCTGGTTCTGCCAGCGGGCCTGGGGAACCCAGAGTGGGATGGAGCCCATTAAATGGCCCGTGTGATCTGCTGTCACTGGGGCAGGGAGTGGCAGGTGGGGGTGATGTTGTTATATTGTACTATATTAATTTATTTGATTCTTTTTGTTAGTTTTTATTGTTTTAAATGTGGTTTTATATTCTGTAAGCTGCCTTGAGTTGCCATGGGCGAATAGGCAGCAATATAAATTTAATAAACAAACAAACAAACAAACAAGTTATGGATTGAGGTTTATAGCTGATAAGCTTCTACTTAATAATTGTAGGAGTGGTTAAAAAAAAATCAGGAATACAGAATTCAGCATCCTACGATTGTGATTCATTTTTGTAAATTAGCCAAAATGCCAGCATCAATTTTGGCTTGAAACATGCCTGGTTTCAGCATAAATAATCGGAAGTAACCATAAACTATTCATGTCTGGTTGATTTTCCAGCTCTCTCTTTTCCCTTTACTTTTAACACAACATATGCTGTCTCCTCTGAGGATATATTGTATTTACTAGAAAATTCTCTACTGGGTACATTTTGGAATCTGGATCCTCATTCCTACTACATATTAAACTTTGATTAAGCTAGGTAATGCCATATGGAGTCCTTGGTGCTCTCTGAGTTTGGTTGATTGCTTGCAGATCTTCCATTACGCGACTAGATAACATTGTCATTGCCTATTGTTACCTAATTGGGGTAGGAAACCCTCTGGCCAACTGGAGCTATCACCAAAATAAATTGACCTCCTATTTGCATATTATTGGGCTATAATTGCAATTCTTTTTTTTTCATGGAGACAACACAACAGCTGTTTTTCATATAGCATGACAATTCCTGCACCACAAAATAATGAATATTAGTCTTATGAGAGCATGAATGTGTGTCTCCTTTGAAAGCTCTAATATTCATTTTGTGTTTCCGAGACTCATTTTTAAACAATAGGAAATCCTACATTTGGGATTTTGGAATATATAAACTTCAGCTCAGTTTCTAACCCCAACATGAGTAAGATCTGGTGAGGGATGCAGACTGTGATTCCCCTATTTCCCGTCTCTCTCGGGCTGCATTGTATGAAACCAAGTTATCAAATGAAAGGGATCTTTCAGAAAGCTCTGTTAATGTGCTTTTATCTAATTGAATAAATATATTACACAGCAGGGCAGGTTATTTTCTTCTTGGCCTCACTGTTTCAATTTGGGAGCAGAGACAATTTTCTTCAGCTGATGAGGAATGCAGGTTCTGAATTTGGTTTCCTGCCGTTTCCATACGTTAGACAATATACTTGGACATATGCTTTTTCATGGCATTCCAACCCCTTTCCTTTTTCTTTTTTTAAAGAGACCAGAAAATTAAATATCTACTTCCTTGAACACAATGGTATTACTCTGACAACAGTGGGCTGAGCTGAAATCCATCTCAAGATAGGGCTATAAAATATAGATCACGCTCTAAGCTTCCCTTTATTGATTATTGCAGTTGACATATTCTTGTCATTTGTAATCTTCTGTCCATTCCTGTGAGCTGGGAACACTAAAGTTAATTGTGGCCCGCTCATTTGCATTAATCTCACCTCTGAAGGGTACAGTAAGTCATTAATATCTTGTCATGATGAATTATCACAAATAACATTGAACATATTGATTAATGATCTCTGAGCTCTGTATCTTGTTAAACATGTTGTGATCGCTTTAAACTTTTAGGCAAATACCCATTGTAGTAGGGAGACATATTGTACTAGAACTACATGTTTGGAAAAGTCCACTATACATTTAAATCAATTAATCCATCCTTCCTTCCTTCCTTCCTTCCTTCCTTCCTTCCTTCCTTCCTTCCTCCCTCCCTCCCTCCCTCCCTCCCTCCCTCTCACTTTTAGTAGTTTAAAATTCTTTTAAGTGAAGAAATGCAAGCTGTTATGATAAAAAGTGAAATAATGTTGCACAAAATATAGCAAACCTCCCAAAGTTAGGGGTGGGGTGGGGGGTTGTGCCCAAGTCTGATAAGATTCCTATGTTGTGAATTTTCCACATAGCAGCCTTACCTTTCAGGATAAACATAAATTCAAAAAGAACTATTTTACTAAGATGTTTTCAGTTTGCATTCTATGATTAGAAACCCACCCACCCCAATGATGGAGTATTGTATATTAAACTTGCTAGGCATTTTATTCTGAACATTTTTTTAACATTAGTCTCGTAAACTTTCCATGTTTACTTATCAGCACAACATATGTTCAGATTCTGTGAATGATTTTCTGCAGGTTTTCTTTTAAATCAAAACTTGATAAATTGAGAAGCATAGTAACTAACTAAAAAAGATTAAGAGTCTCATGCACCCTCCCAGTATCACAACTTGAGATTCAGGGGGTTGTAGTAAATGAAATAAGGACATTTTCTGGGGAGCTGGCTTCCTTGCCATAATAATTCTGTGTTGCATTTTCTAAAAAAAATATATGCCACATTTCTGCTTTTACCAACATTACAATCATGTTGCCATGTCAAAATATCGCCTTATGAGTACGTCGCTGAGCAATGGAAATTCTAGTCCCAGTTACCATCATTTAAGAGAGAACTACTTGTAAAGTGACAAACTAGATTGGTATTGTATTTCAACCAACCAACTGCAATCTAACAAATCATAACTTTAATAAAAATGCTGGCTTGATGTTGCTGTACGTTTAAGTGCAATTACTATAATAAAATGTACATCCAAAGGTTGTTGGTGAGCTTCATCTCAGAAAAGAAAATCTAAATTAAATGTTCATGTGCTGTTGTTATTATAGACAATAAACGCAATTGATGGACATATTTTTCCCTGTTATCTGCTACTCTAGTTCTAGCATCACTCAACCATTTATTTCCTTTCTGCATTATAATGACTACCAGTGCCTTAAATTCTCACTCGATATTTTCAGCCAAAATATTTGTGAAGTGGTGAACACTTCAGGATATGTTTTAGTTTAAACATTTTCAGTAAATAAAAGTATGAGTGGAGTGGAACAATCTCTATGGAAGCCTAGCTTCATCTTTGTTTCTCACCCGTAGTATTAATCCTGATTCATTTTAAAAAACTGCTAACGGAAAATATTTCCATTCAGCTCATTAATCAATTGTGATTTTCATTCCCTTGTTTTGTAAAAGCTGTTGCAATAAATACTTTCTTCACAAAGCGAAATCCAAGAGATGGATGCAGCAAGCGTAATTAATAGCACCCAGTTACAGGAGATCAGCAAATTTGGGAGATTCACATGCTGCTTTACCATATGGATGCCCAGTAGGCGAAAAATTTGATTAATGTTTTCAAGTAGATTTTTTTCAGCAAGTAATACAGCCCCAGATGAGGATTTTTTTAAAAATTTTTACAGTACCATTGGACTTAACTTGGATAACATACCCTTTGATTTAAAGCTGAATAATATTGGATATAGTGAAAGTTTTAAGTGAAACCCCCCCAACTCTTCTATAATTCTACTTTTTAAAGAAAATGCCACAGTGTTTATGTTCATAAGTCTGCCCACAATTGCTTAAACATTTAGTATTGAAAGTTGTTTAAAGAACAAAACCAATCTGGTTTGAAAGACAAGTTTAGGATCATATCAAAATATTCCACACAGGTTTGATTAATTCCAGTCTGTCCTGCAGCTTTGCTTTAGTTTGAAGTTGAGATGCATATAGACAAAACTTCAAGAAGCGCAAGATTGATTAATTTTCATATCCTGATCAATTAATGAGATACACAGAATAGAAATATGCTGTTTATTAATCTCAGAGATGCTGCTATGGTAAGAGTCCTGAATACTTAATTATATCAAGCTCTCCTTATTGAAGGATGCTGTTAGTTTGTTTTAATAACCACACAAAAAACATTTATTCAGTAAAAGCATCCTAGAGCCAGAGACTGATGCAAACTTACTATCAATGAAGAACCTCTTATTTTGTTGCATATGCTCATTTGTCTTCTAGGAGTTGGTGAAGTTGAAATCTCGTTATTAAAAACAACACATGTTGTTAAATAGCTCGAAATGAAAAGTTTGATCAGATTTCTGGGAAAAGTTTTCCCTTCGTTCAGTCATATGGGCAATTTGGGAAAGAGACAATATGCACTGCAAGATTTATGGGTAGAATTTGCATTTTCTAAGGAAGCAGAAACACACAGACGTTTTTGAACAACTTGGTCATTGTTGCATGCTCCAATTCCGTTCAGTTCTGAAGCTCAATCCTAAAGTCTGAAATCTTATTAAGGTCTTAGTGGCACAATCAAATTATGTTTTAAATCTTGATAGAAGAGAAAAGGCGAGATTCTCCATAAAGGATCCTATTTCAAACGTGCATTTGCTATGCAGTAAAGTTTCATGAAGCATAATAAACACACACACACACACAAAGAAAGAGTAACTTAGTTTTCATGATAAACAATGGCACTTTTTTAAAAAAAGAAAAGAACATGTCCATATCTGAGTATCTGTGTCTTTTCAGTTGTAAATTATGCAGGCGTTGAACATGACCTAAACACTCTTATTTATAAGCCATGGCTATACAATGACAAAAAAAGAATCTTTGAAGATAGAGAGCTATTAATTAAAATAGAATCAGCTATGCAGATTTGCATTATTTGAAGCCTGGTTGATTTCTTCATTGTCTATTGTCACAATTTTCACTACTATGTATGCCAAAGTTCACACTGCTAAACTTATGTATACATTGTTGGAATAATCAATGATCACAATAAAGAACTGCAATAGATTGGGCACTCTTGTCAACACTGCCGAACAATGTTGATGTAATTTCCTGACCTTTTGACTGGTTTCACAAATTATATTAATTTATTTCCTAATGCGGATAGAAAGATTTGCAAGATGAGGCAAATGGGAGTTTAATTTAAATGATAAGACACATGGATGACTCTGTGTTGTCTTGTTAACGTAAATCATATGTGTGAGTTAGCAATTTATTTTCTCCCTGAGTGAAATTACTGGATTTCTTTTCTAACGATAGCTTTTACGGTTTTAACTTTTTCAGGGGTTTTATTATTGGAGATAAGGAATGTAGGCATACATAGAGGCTGTAGGACGGTCAGTCTAAAAAGCTCCTTAGCGTAGTACTTTGAATTTTAAATTGCACACATAATTCAAATGTAATGTAACTTGCAGTGTTGGACTTCAGTCCATTCAGTTAAATGGAGAAAAATGACTGGCGTAAGGAATGAGTTATTGATTTGTTGTGGGAAAATGACTTTTATAATATAGGAAGTATGGTAAAAGGAACAGCTTAATTATTTAGGGGCATATCTGGAAAAAAAAATGCTTTTAAAGCACTGCAAATTATAGAGGCTACAGTTATAAGACTGGAGAAGGTTTTTTTTTTAACTTTATTTACCTTTTTTTGAAAAAAAATGTATTCTTAAGGGAAATTTGGCTGGCTGACATACTAATGTAAAAGTCTGTTTAATTGCATAGTAGTGCATTTTTGCTACTGAAATAGTAAATGAAACTAAATTTTAATTTAAGGATGACATAAACGCAGTGATCTTGTAGACATTTCTTGCTTATTTACGTTTAATTTTTCTGGTGGAAAATTGGTGGCACTGAAGGAATGAGAGATTCTGAAACTGTTGTATTGAACTAATTATAGCCTTATTTAAAGTGGGACTCATTAAACTAATATAGATATCTTTAGAAATAAATTGTTTACTAACTCAAATCTTTAGGTTTTTTTCTAAACTCTTTTTTCAGTTCTCTACTGTGGGTATTTCATTATTGTTCCACTTTGTGCATACAATAATCTTGCCCTACTTATCACATACCATGTCGGTTTCCCTATTCCTTTTCTAGGTCCACGTCCATAAAATCCAATATAAATAATTCTGGTTTCATCATAAAATTAATCAGTAGTATCTTTTGTACTGTTGTATGAAATCGTTCCCAACATTTATTTCTAATTAATTTCTGATCACAGCCAATAGTTTAGACTTCACATGTAGTCACTTGTCTTTTGCAGACAATATGGGGTTGTGGAGGTAATCCTTGATTTCAAGCCATTTGTTTAGTGACCATTCAAATGTACAACGGCACTGAAAAAACTGACTTATGACAGTTTTCCCCACTTATGACGTTTGAAGCATCCCCATGATCACGTGAACAGAATTCAAACGTTTGGCCACTGTCTCCTGTTTACGATGGTGCCGTGGTGATCACCTTTATTGATATTGTTTTATTTTATAATTTATATTGTTTTATTTTTATTATTTATTATTATTTTTATTTACTTTATTTTTATTTTATAATTTATATTGTTTTATTTGTTGACTAGTATGATTTGATAGCTTCTTAGTAACCTTGACTATCACTATCTTTTTGTTCTTGATGAATGTATTTTATTCTGCTTATGTACACTGAGAGCTTATGCACCAAAAGCAAATTCCAATCACACTTGGCCAATAAAGAATTCTGTTCTGTTCTGTTCTGTTCTGTTCTGTTCTATTCTATTCTATTCTATTCTATTCTATTCTATTCTATTCTATTCTATTCTATTTTGCAAACTTCTGACAGGCAAAGTCAATGGGGAAGCCAGATTCATTTTACTAAGCGCCGTGGTGGCCCTGTGGTTAGAATGCAATACTGCAGGCTAATTTTCCTGACTGCCAAGAGTTCAGCAGTTCAATTCTCACTGGCTCCTTTCCATCTTTCCGGGGTGGGTAAAATGAGGATCCAGATTTTTGGAGGCAATAGGCTGAGTCTGTAAACCGCTTAGAGAGAGGACTGTAAAAGCACTGTGAAGCGGTATATAAGTCTAAGTGATAGCGTTATTTACGATAGTGATCCACTTAACAACTGTAGCAAGAAAGGTCAAAATGGGGCAAAACTGGAAATTTTGGATTCGGCTGTGGTCGTAGGTGGAGGATTACCTGTATTATGTTAATTAAAAAACTTCTTTTCTTAAGCTGTATTCAAACTTTGAAAACCCTGATATTTAAGAGGCTCTTTCTTAGCTCTGCATCTTTTCCAGCCTGGAAGAATACAATGATGCTTCTTATTGCTTAATCCTTATCAGAGTAAATAATTAACCAGAGTTTTGCAACACCACATCAGTATTCAACAGAGGTGAAAATAGTCCTGGAATACTTCCAAACAAACAACTTCAAAATGCTCGTCAAAGTTTATACTCTTCGAGTAATTTTTATTGTAAGTTTTACATTTCTGGGGTAAAGTATTTTGACAAAGGGAAGCAAAGAAACCCAAAACCTTTCGGTACTGGAACTTAGACAAGGCAGATTCAAAACATTATTCCTTTCCTTGTGTCTAAAATAAAAAATATATAAACCACAGGAAATCAGGAGCTAGGGTGGGTCAATGAATATAGGTAGCCCTAAACTCAACCAGGCTCAGTGGCTAAGATGTTGACCTTGTCGATCAGAAAGGTCGGCAGTTCAGCGGTTCAAATCCCTAGCGCCCTGTAACGGAGTGAGCTACTGTTACTTGTCCCAGCTTCTGCCAACCTAGCAGTTCGAAAGCACATAAAAATGCAAGTAGAAAAATAGATGGGAAGGTAACAGTGTTCTGTGCGCCTTCAGAATTTAGTCATGCTGGCCACATGACTACATGATTTTTGGACAGCGCTGGCTCTTTGGTTTTGAAAAGGATATAGAAACCACCCACTAAAGTCGGGAATGACTAACACATATGTGCGAGGGGAACCTTTACCTTTACCTAATCTTACAGCCACAATTGAGTCCAAAATGGACGTGATGAACCAGGGTCTTGAGGCCGTTAGAGACTGGATGCGGGCTAACAAGCTTGTACTCAACCCAGAAAAGACCGAGTGGCTGTTGTGTTTCCCTCCCAACAATTTGGCTAGCATTCCATCACTCAGGCTGGGGGGCCAAATTTTACACCCCTCAGACAGGATTCGCAACTTGGGAGTCCTCCTGGATCCACAGCTGACCTTTGATCACCACCTGTCGGCTGTGACCAGGGGGGCATTCGCCCAGGTTCGCCTGGTGCGCCAGTTGCGACCCTACCTGAATCGGGAGGCACTCACAACAGTCACTCGCGCCCTCGTGACCTCTAGGCTGGAATACTGCAACGTGCTCTACATGGGGCTGCCCTTGAAGAGCATCCGGCGACTTCAGCTAGTCCAGAATGCGGCCGCGCGAGTGATTGTGGGTGCACCTCGGTTCACCCACATAACACCTATCCTCCGCGAGCTGCACTGGCTACCTGTTGATCTCCGTGTGCGCTTCAAGGTGCTTCTTACCACCTATAAAGCCCTCCATGGTAGTGGATCTGGGTACTTGGGAGACCGCCTCCTGCCGATTACCTCCTCGAGACCGATTAGATCTCATAGATTAGGCCTCCTCCGAGTGCCATCTGCCAGCCAGTGCCGGCTGGCCACTATGCGGAGGAGAGCCTTTTCAGTGGTAGCTCCGACCCTCTGGAACGAGCTCCCTGTGGGGATCCGTACCCTCACCACCCTTCAGACCTTCCGCGCAGCCCTCAAGAACTGGCTATCCTGCCAGGCCTGGGGGTAGAGATTGATCTGCCCCCACCCGAATGTTGGATGAATGTTGTTTACTTTTTAATTATATGTAATGTTATATGTTATTGTCTGTATCCCCCTTCCTACGAGTTGTTAGCCGCCCTGAGTCCCCTCAGGGAAAAGGGCGGCCTATAAATAAACCTATTCAATTCAATTCAATTCAATTCAAAATCTATGTTGTTAAGTGAGAAATTTGTTGAGTATTGCCCCATCTTACGACATTTCTTTCTACAGTTGTTAAGTGAATCCCTGCAGTTGTTAAATTAGTAACATGGTTGTTCAGTGAATCTCTCTTCCCCGTTGACTTTGCTTGTAATGCAAAAGGTGATCACAGGACTCCGGGATATGGCAATCGTCATAAATGAGTCAGTTGACAAGCATCTGAAGGTAAATCACATGACCATGTGGATGCTGCAATGGTCATAAATGTGAAAAATGGTCATAAGTCTCTTTTATCAATGCTGTTGTAACTTAGAATGGCCACTAAGTGAACTGTTCTAAGTTGAGGACTACCTGTGCAGGTTTATTACAGGCTAACACTTAACTAATAACAGTCAAAGCAAATGGGCGGCAGATATGTGTCAGTGGAATTCAGGATTGCCTGGACTTAGATCTCTTGCGAGTGCGAAGAGATGTGAGACTAATGACATGCTTGACTCCTCCCTTGGGCTCAGCCTGATCATCTCCTACATTTGATTTTATTTTTATAAATTTCTGGTAAAATGTAAAACTGGCTAACTCAGCCAACCATCAATAAGGCAACCAGTAACTTTCTCCTCTATTTATCCTAATCTCTGCTTCTTTCCTCCTTTCAATCATTTATTGGTGAACTGGTGGTTTTTACACCAACGTTAATTGAATGTCTCATAGCATTTTGTCTGAGGCTTTAATGAAGAAAATATGTGGAACTTTGCATACAAGAGAGCGCCTTTCATTTTATTTCCATTGTCTAAATATGGACAAAGTTCAGAGTGGCGTTTACTCTTAAGAAAAGGTAATGCCCTTCTGCCCCCCCCCCCCAATGGGAAATAGGGATGTTTGCAACTCAAAAAAAATCAGCATTTGTGGACTGATGAGACTGTTTTATTTTTAATGAATGTAAATGATACCAATGAACTAAGCACTGTTTGTGCAACATTGTTGCAAGGCGCATTTTAAAATACAATAAGAGTATATTACTTTACAATGATTTAGTTCAGGAATTTATGCACTCGAATGAATGTGAGAGCCTTGGGTACAATTCATAGAGTATATTGCCTCTCAGAAGACTTTATGTAAACACTTTAAGATTCAACTGGGAGTTCATACGGTCAGATAGATTAAAATTTGTCCAGCCCTTACTTTTTATGTTCATTAAACTTTATGCTCTTTGGATGTTTTGCCTAACTTTTATGTTCGGGGCCTTAAAGCATATTGAGAAAAGGAAACAAGGATCCAAGCGAAAATTCCTAACACTTCTGAAATATATCTTTGGGGAAATATTTAAGAATCGCTTTTTAAAATAACTTCAAGGATAGCTGGCTGCATGGTTGAATTATCAAATTTTCTGGGTGACCTGCCTTTGTTCCTAGTGTATAAGTGGACAATGTGTGCTTTTATCAATTAAACAAAGATCAGTGCTCTTTTATCTCCAACCATAGAATCATTATTCCTGTCTAGAGTTAGTTGTGTGTGTTTGGTCTTCGATCTACAGTAGACATATATACTCTTAGGTGCTTCCACTGAAGTTATTGATGTTTTGATGGAGCTTTGTTCTGTTCTTTTGACATTCTTTGCCTGTGACGATTTCTTTCCTCCACTGTCTGCCTCCTGGAAGCTTTTATGACCGATGCAGGGGGGAAGGGGGGTTGGATAAGGCTGTTTTCGAGGGCTTTTTCAGAAGTTCTGAAAATGTTGGTAAACAATTTTGATGAAGGTGTCGAAGGGGTGCATACACTGTAAAAAAAAAAAGGCCAATAGCATTTGGGGATAATAAGAAATGGTGTTGAAAGTAGACATGCCAACATTGTAATATATATTCATTCATCATGAAATCTCCAGAACCGTAAGGTCTACAAACTTGAAATTTGGCCCATATGGTCCTCTTGGCTTCTGGGTGCTCGCTAAGAAGGGATTTTTCAAAATGACCATCAATCAGTTCATTAGTATTTCTTACACAGTAATTAACAAACTCTGATTCTAAGGAATTCTACTCCCGCTCTCCACCTGAAGAGAACTCTGTTCCAACTGCCAGTTGACTCACATTCCGTTACCTCAGTTCAAACTGGCATGTGTTCCACTTCTTCACACAGGAGCAAACATCGGTACCTCACCTAAATGTCTATGCCTTCTACCCATGGAACTGCTTTTGGGCTCAACTAATTAAGGAGAGAAGCAACTTAGAACTAAGGAGAAATTTCCTAATAGTTAGAACAATTAATCAGTGGAACAACTTGCCTCCAGAAGTTGTGAATGCTTCTAGAAGTTTTTAAGTAAATGTTGGATAACCATTTGTCTGAAGGTATAGGGTTTCCTGCCTAAGCAGGAGGTTGGACTAGAAGACCTCCATGGTCCCTTCTAGCTCTGTTCTGAGTGACACTATACCTTCAGTGGGCAACATCATGCTACTGCAGCAGAGCCCTAATCTTTTATCACCTAACCATTGGGGCTAGAGGAGAGGCATATTTTGTACATAAAAAGAAAAACCCTTTTAAGCTCTTCCATAAGAAAGGGCAAGTGCAAATGTTGCCTTTTGTTAATTTCAAATCCAAAGTAACAGAGGGAAAAATAATAAACGCTGCATCTGATACATTGGCTTGCAAAATCCCCATTAAAATTGCAGAAGGCTTGTTTCTTAACAAGTTCCATGCTTTCGTGCGTTTCACCCCACCCTTGGCTTTTTGTAAAGGTTAAAGCTTTGGTCCATATTGTTCTTTTGAAGTCTATTTCTTAAGTGGCAGGATGGCTCGCTGTGTGCTGCTTTTTGTTTGTTTCCCTTAACTAAAAAAATTGTTTGGGAAGCAGCAATGGTGCTTTAATTCTGCTTTCTGTTAAAAAAATGGCACCGTTTCAAAGATTTGCCTATGTTTTTGCTCTCTCTAGCTAGGCAGGCTGTGCTGGATCAGTGGCCTGTGTGAGTTATTTATTTTGATTCCTGCCGTTCGTCAGTTATGAGACATTATTGGGTTGCAAAGTACTTTTCTTCTTGGCAATTGTGCAAGGCAGGTCATTATTTCCATTTTGCTGTTCTTCAGTTGCATCCAACTCTACATGGCGTG
Source organism: Thamnophis sirtalis (assembly GCF_051295495.1). NCBI lineage: Eukaryota > Metazoa > Chordata > Lepidosauria > Squamata > Natricidae > Thamnophis > Thamnophis sirtalis. The sequence continues at coordinate 32,418,626 of NW_028261394.1, read as the reverse complement.
ATGACCATGATTTCACCAGGATTGTCCACTGGGAACTGTTTGTTTAAGTTCTGGTAAGCTTATACAACTTTTTGTTGACAGCGATAGTATCTAGCCAACTTGGTCTTCGTTAAAATCTTTTTTGATTGATGACCATAATTCTTTGTAAGCAATTTCAGGTCTTTTAGAATGACCCTGTCAGATCCCTAAAAATGATATTGCCATTCAATTGGAAGGAGGGGAGCCTCAGAGTTGAATCCTTAGCTACATCTGAAACAACTGAGTTTTACAACTTTACAACTGGTTTCCTGTCCCCAGGAGACTGAAGATCCCAACATCTCTGGAGGGATGTTTATGGTAGCCATGTGGGATATATAACTTTGATGTCTAACTAGAGATAGCTATGGAAATGTGTGCTTTATTGACTCCCAGGGCAGAAGAGTTAAGGAAGCATCTTCACACTTGTGTATTGGTCAGAATCTGCATTCGGACAAAGGAGAGGGGTCATTATCAGCTTAATCCCATTTGCATTGCCTAAAGGTTTTCAGATGCTGCTTTGCTTCTAATGAGTTCCAACCTACTTGATTAAAGGTTCCTTTTGAAATAATCGTTTCAAGAGTCTTTACTTTCTCAAGTTAGGAGAGGAGCCATTACAGACCCTTTACTTACAACTGTATATCCAAAATATTTCAACTCTTGGTTGGTTATTAGTATTTTCAGATCTTGTGGTCCAAGGAGCTCCAGTTGCAGGAACAAGAAATTAGAGTAAAGTCAGGAAAGTTAACATAATATTATGTTCAGTTAAGTTCAGAGCACAGGAAGACTTGCTTAAACAGTTGTTTGATCTGGTTAGCGTGGAACTATCTTCATGAATTTGTTAGCATTATTGTTGGAATTCAGATAGAAGTATGTCTTAGGTTTATTTTATGATTCAAAGAATCAAATTTAGGATAAAGGTCTATGTTCTTGGTATTTTGTTATAAGGCGCCCCCCTCTCTCAAGTTCAATGGGGAAAGTGGTACTAAAATTACTGATTGTCTTTGTGATTTGCCATGCTTTGCGTCAAAAGAGATGGTGTATATGTCGCTAAGTAAAGATAGAAAGCTAGTTTACCAGTTGCAAGAAATGGATTCTATTATGAATCTATTGCACTATTTATTTTCATTTAAAGTATTTGCAGTTTCTCTTTCAACAGCTTGCTCTTCAGTATTTTAAGACAACTATAAGGTTTCTCTGACAGAAATTGTTGCCAAAATAAACTAAGATAAAATGAAATGAACCATTACACTACCAGATTATAAAAGAGGTGTAAAAAAAAGTGTTCAACAAATGACATAAAAGACGGCATATAGTCATTCAGTTCAAAAGTGTAGGTACTTACCTAGCATTCACATGTTACCCAGGCAACTGATAAACTAAGCATTTTCTTAGACCTGAGGCCTTGGCATCCAGTGATCCTTTTCTCCTGTGTGTGTTTTTTTTTAAAAAAACTGGACAGGTCACTATCAGGGTAAATGTTCTTAGAGTAGGAATTTTTTGTAGGTGAAAATAAAATTTGTGAAATATTTACACCACCTGACCCTCCCAAATGCCAACAAAGCAGGAGACACCCAGATGTGATGGGTAACAACATTCCAGAGAGCAATCATTGTGACAGAGAAGATAAATGTGCCAATTTTGTGAGCCAAACTGATCTGTAAAAATCACGGCAAGTTTGATTTCCAGTATGGGACAACTTCCAAAAGACAACACTGGTTAAAAGTTCTTAAAAGATAAAGGTAAAGGTTACCTTTGCACATACGTACTAGTCGTTCCCTACTCTAGGGGGCGGTGCTCATCTCCGTTTCAAAGCTGAAGAGCCAGCACTGTCTGAAGATGTCTCCATAGTCATGTGGCTGGCATGACTAAATGCCAAAGGCCCACAGAACACTGTTGCCTTCCCACCAAAGGTGGTTCCTATTTTTCTACTTGCATTTTTTAGGTGCTTTTGAACTGCTAGGTTGGCAGAAGCTGGGACAAGCAATGGGAGCTTACTCTGTTACACGGTGCTAGGGATTCGGACTGGCAAAGTGCCAACCTTTCTGATCAACAAGCTCAGCGTCTTAGCCACTGAGCCATCGCATCCCTATTTAAAAGTTCTTAAGAAACTGCTAACTTTCTGATCAGATCAGAAAGTTAAATAAAGAGATATTATTGATATAAGGAACTAAGATCTTCAAAACAGGCTTGCAGGTAATCCTCGACTCACGACCAGAATTGAATCAGTTGTTAAGCGAGTTTTGCCTCATTTTCCAAACATTCTTGCCACAGTTGTTAAGCGAATCATTGCAGTCGTTTAATAAGGAACACTGCTGTAAAATGAGTCTGGCTCTCCCGTTGATTTTCCTTGTCAGAAGTGAATCACATGACCCTTGAATACTGGAACTGTCATAAGTCTAAGCCAGTTGCCAAGAGTCTGGATTTTGATCACATAACCCTGGGAAATGCTGTAATGGTCATAAGTGTAAAAACAGTTCATAAGTCACTTTTTTCAACGCCATTGTAACTTTGAACAGTTACTGAACAAATTGTTGTAAGTCGAGGACTTTCTGTATGAGTACAATGGGATTAACCTGAAAAAAGTCATCATCCCCCAACTATTGAATTTCATAAATTTCTATTACAGAATAAATGCTATATCTTGAGATATTGAATAAAGTGATGCTGTTATACGATAATAGCCTTGTTCAAGCATAGCAGGGTTAATTGAATTATAGTTTACTGCACCCAGAAATAGGATTGTCCTTTCATATAATCTTCCCCCTCTATCTTCCACCTTGATGAACTTTCAGCCGAGTTCTTTTCATGTTCTCATCAATTAATTTAAATTGTGATTTTAATCTATATCTGTGATTTATATGCCAGAACTGGGGGCGGGGGGGGGGGAATGGATTGCAAACTTGGAGTATATAGTACAGTAGAATAGAAGAAGAAGCATGTAGATGCAACACTGGCTGGTATATTGAAATGGTTAATTCTGAAGCAGATCAATGTTGAAATGCACAAGAACAGTGTCATTATTCAATCTGCCACACCAAAGCAAGCACCTAGTTGTCACCAGAAGGATTTTATCCCACCTTCTGTCCAAATTATAAATCAAAACTTTCAGCTCTCTAGTTTCCAAAGGAATGGTACTGAGAGTTGAATATTATCCAACAATCCATATAGAGTTGATTTATAGGTAGTTTGTTGGAATGACAGGTCCTAGCATGGCCTGAACAAAACTTTGACTTCTTTTAGAGAGATACATTTGGAAGTGCTGTGTAGATTCTTGTCAATATGATCTTTAATTAAGGGTAAGAATGTTCAGCTTGCATAACATGATTCAGGAGTTTGAAGGGTTTGTCTTAAACTCATATACATTTTTTCACCATTAGTCAAGATAAGTATTTGATTAACTAATCCCCACACCACTGTCTTATTACTTACTAAGACTGTATTACTATTATTGTTCTCTTCCTCCCTAATACCTATCCTTTCCCACTTATAACTATAACCATGTTGCTTGTATCTTTAAAATGTATATTGTTTTATTTGTTTCCTAGTATAATTTGATTGCTTATTAGTAACCCATGACTATCAATTTGTGTTGTATTTTATGATTCTTGAAGAATGTATTCTATTTTATTTTTATTTTTGTACACTCAGAGCATATGCACCAAAGACAAATTCTTTGTGTGTCCAATTATACTTGGCTAATAAAGAATTCTATTCTATTCTATTCTATTCTATTCTATTCTATTCTATTCTATTCTATTCTATTCTATTCTATTCTATTCTATTCTATTCTATTCTGGTTTTTCCTTGCCTGCTGTTCTTTCCCAGTAATTCAGGAGAGGACATACCAGCCAATAAGCTTTTCCAGTTGCATCAATTTTGTTTGTATTTTTATCAATCAATTTTTGGATTATTGCTTGTCCTTTCTAACCCAGAAACATTCCCTACATCAAACAGCAATTATTTTAGCATGAAAGAAATTTGGTTCACTAAGCTAGTATTGTTTACATCTTAACCATGTGATATAATTTGACTTCCATGGATTATTAAAACAAAAAAAATTCATTGAATTGAAATCTAAACATTCAGCATCTAAGATATTGTTCATATTGTCTGGCATATGGAAGACTCATTTTAGAATGAATTCAAAACTAAAACTCTTCAATATTTAATCCTTTTTGCTCATGTTTCTGAATGGCATTTTCTATTAAAGGTCATAGAAAAGTCATCTATGCAAAAGACATTGCCACCCTCCGCTACAAAAAAAGCCAGTGAGATTCTTAACTGTAAAATTTAATAGACTCTCTGAATGGAAATGTTGTGAATGAGATATTGCAAAGTACTTTCCATTGTGCCCTGTGCGTTTAGAAGTAATATTGCACTGTTACTTCAGTGTGATTAAATATGGAAACTGTTGCTTTTCTCGTTGTCCAACTGGAGCATTTAATGAGTGCAATTAAATGGAAAAATTGCCTTTTTAACTGATGATAGTCCATTAGTGTCTGCGGTGGTTTGAGAAAAGGATAGAAATGAATTATTAGAATGACAAATGAGTGGAAGTTACTAGAGTGATGGAGAGGTGTTATTTCCTTCCACATAATCTTCAATTAGTTGTCTTGGTAAGAGGATGTTTTTCAAAAGGGTAATAGAGAAGTAATGAGATCAGTACGAGGTCAAACCCAGCCTTCTTTGTTTGACAGTTTGATTAATTTATTTCTTTCTGGCAGATCACTGTAAGGGCCTTTTGTCACCCAATATTTTTTCGTGGGACTCTAAGCCAACTGACTGTTTGAATCAAATCATATTCATTCACTTTGCCTTATTTTTTTCAATTAATTAATAGAATCCTAATGCAGTTTGAACATTTTAAAAAAGACTTCCATTTAAGCAGGTCAGAGAACTGGTTGTTGGAAGAAATCTTATTTTGAGTTTTTCTACTTTACAGGGTTAATCCTGTAAGGAAGGCAGGAAGGAAACATTCTGGTGTTGTTTGTAGACTAATCTTTATTGCCCTGCTTACAGAAACTGCCTCTCTGGTTAACCCTTATTACATTGTAACATAAGGCGAAGCACCCATCAATGTGAGTGATGTTGAGTTGGCCACACCCACACAGTCACATGACCACCGAGCCATGCCTACCCATCTGATCATTAGGGCAGAGAACCAGTTGTTAAATTATTTGAATGCCACCACTGGATCACTTCCAGTGTGGATTAAACTCAGTCCTTATCTAAGGATGTGAAACTTTTGATCATTTTAAGGAAGCAATCTTGATCTTAAATAAAGCTCTTTTTGGGTGGCTTCTGAATATGAAAGAAGTAAAGTAATTGAATTGGTTTAGTTTACAAGAATATGATGCTTAATTAAGAATGACTGAGTAAATAAAAACATGTCAGTTACTTTCAAGATTTAACATCAGGGAAATGTTCTTAAAAGTTTTTTTAAAACGATATTGTGAAAGCATTTAGATTTTTGCTGGAAATAAAATAGTATTCTGAATATTTAGTTGACAAGTAGTAAATTATTATTTACTATCATTTCTAGAAAGAAACAAAAAAGTGCATTCTAATAGGAGTCAAATTCCAGTGCTATTATCCAACAAAGTTTTAAGCGGCTAAGTTCGGGAAGAGACTGTTAAGCAACAGCTGTTTTGTTATTCGGTAACTTGTCTCTAGAGAAGATAGAATTGCTGAGATATTAATATGAAATATTAGAATATTAATATGAGAAACAAAAACAAAAAACATTAGTAGAAGAACACAAAAGGCTTGAATTAGAGCTACAAAAAACCACAAAAGGGAAATTAAAAAAATTAAATGGAATTATGTGATTTTTGTAAAATACTTGGGGAAACGTTAAAGACACAAACAATAGGTGATGTGTTAAACCTAATTACAAGAAAGACATGAAGATTAAATGATGTGATCCTGATCTGTTTTTTTACAAAAAAAATTTATGTCCAATATTTCCTTGCTTCTATTTAATTCAGACAGGTTGTTATTCCTTCAAAGAGTGAAAGAAAGATTGACATTAAATTGAAGAAACCATTCATGTACTAAGCAAGTTAATGTGTTTCCACTCCTAAAGATTCAAATATAGATTTTCTTTAATTGTTGTGTTTCAGCATTGCATTCCTGTTTTCAGCCAACATTTTGGGTCATATTTGAAAGCCAACTGAAAAACCAATATGACTGTACAAAATATATTCAGAGAGGTGTAAATATAATTTTTTTGTTGGCAATCTATTAAAAGTGCATCTTATTTGCTATGCTTTCATTTATGCCAAACCTGTTTGATGTTTCCTCTTATGATTTTTAATATTCTTAGAATAATACCATGATTTTTATCTTATGACTGAAGTACAAACATAACCATAAGGTTTTGCCCTTGCAACTATTTAATTAGTTTTTTTTCCAGAATTTAAAGGGAATACACATACTGAGCGATAAACCTCATTGGAAGGTGAATTTTTGGAAATGAGTTTTTGAAATTATTGAGATGAAGAAAAGGAGAAAAAGAAAAGGTTGAAAGATTCAAGAATTTCAACAAAAAAACCCACTCCACTTCTGTTCATTTAAGTTGCAGGGAGGGACAATCCACTTATTAGCTGATATGTTTACTACGGGTGATACAGAGTTAATAATAAAAACATTTCATTCTGGTCTTTCTGATTTTTGATGGACCACATTTACGGTTTATTTTGAGTGCTGTGATTAATACTCTGCAGTGAGCATGAGCCTAACATCTCCCCAAATTTCAGGGCCAAGGGAATATGGTTATTCTGGCTTTTAGACTGACCTTGAGAGACAGGTGGAAAAGCTTCAAACTAGATGACAGTCAGACAAATGGCAGCTGAATCCGCAGAAGGAATTTTTCTTGGATTGTAAAGGTTGTGTTGTGTTTGTGTAAAGAGATGTACTTTCATACTTGCAAGATTTATGTTGATTTTGCAAAGTAGTCCAGACAAAAAGTGTACTCAGAAATACCATCTTTAACTTTATTATAAGGTAGCATTAACATAATTTTGTCCAGGAAAAGCATCAACCATTCCAGCAAAATGATCGTAGTAATTGGTTCCATTGCTCCTTGCTTTGACCAATTTGTATAGATTATGCAGAATTTAATGAACAATAAAATCTATGTTACTTTCTCCTGTAGTTTTGTTTATTATTGATTATTTTCCTCTACAAAATGGTGACTCCCAGCCATTGGTGGTCACTTTTTAAGGAGGACACAAAGCGAGAGGAGAAACGTAGAAAAGATTGGTAGTATGACCTGAACTCTGTTTATGCGTTTCTGGATCCTTCCTGCCCAAAAAGCAGAGCCTCATAAGGGCCATTCCAAGTAGTTCAATTTCTTTGGCCAAGTCTCTTATAAAGGTGTCTTATGATCTAATAAGGAGAAAGGTTTTCTGACACAATAAACGACCACATTCAAAGTCATTTTGATGGATGTGTGAACACAAAATAGAATTAAAAGAATAAAGTGCAGAGCTGAAATTCCCCTTTGTCTGCATCTGTGGTTCTGTCACTTAAGTATTGAAAAATTATTTTAAGATGTTGGCGATTGAGCTTGCCATATGCTGATTTTTCCCCCTCTCAAATACATATTTCATGAGAAAGCTCTTGCTTTCTCATGTCAGTGTATTTGTTAATTTACATACTGTAACCCAATGTAGACTAAAAGTTTTTTTTCCAAAAAAGAATGGACTTTGCTTTTCTCAGCTTTCATTATTCTTGCAGGGTTGAACGGTGAAAATATTTAGAAGACGTGACTGTTGTAATATCTTTGTCTTAGAAGGAAGTGGGTCTGTTATCTTTTTAATTTGGGACATTGTATGATTTATGTACAGTAAATATTTCATGCACTTTGCGTTTGACTTTGCAGAGGAATGTAAATGGAAAGTAAATCCATGTGTACTTTAAGACAGTAAAAAGGCATTACTTGATGTTAGACTGCATAAACATGCAGATTTGATTCCCTTTTTTCTTTTTACAACAGGAGTAAAGTTAAGCCTTACCTGGAAATGTAAATGCACTAGCCCTAATGTAATGCTGGAGAAAAATTAAGACAAATGATACTGCATCTCTGCCACAAACTGCAGCTCGTACAAAATTCACTTTAGTTATTATACTGTGAATATGTGAACTGAGCCTCCTCTGTGTATGCACAATTTATGTTGAATGCAACATGAATCATTTTAATAGACCAAGCAAAAACTCCCCAAAGTCAATTTTCAAATTATGAACCTTGGAACTGGAATATAACAACAAGGAATTGAGGCTTTATTCTGAACTATGGATGAACCGTTAAGGAACCTTGTGTGTGTAGCTTCTTCCTTCACTTGTGTGAACACAATTCTTGTAATCGTTTGGAAGAATCATATGTCTGTTCCTATGAAACAGGCTGGGCAATTGTTAAAAGCAACAATAGATTACAGAACGTAGAAATATGTAATAAACCTTTACATAGTGCATTGTACTAACTTAAACCTATCATCTCCACTCCATCTTCCTTGAGTTACATTGCTCGTCTTTATCCTAGTTGTTATTAGCTGGCTGAACAGACACCTGAGACTTGCAGGAGAAATCAGAAATGCCAGGTCTTAGCAGAATAAATTACAGGAAAGGAGAATATCTGAAGTTCAAGGCTGAACTGTAGAATCCTTGGTGCTCTTGGAACTAGTTCGTAGATGTTTGATTACCAAACTAGTTAACATCATCAATGTGAGTGAACCTGCAGGTTTGCTGTAGACTAAGTTAGTTCGATTAGGTCATTTAAGAATGTCACATTAGATAGGCGTGTTAGGGACAACATGCAAAGATATAAAAAGCATGTGTCAGGTTTTCAAATAGCATCCTCCATCAAATAAGAATCCGAGACTAGAGGTTCCTCAAAATTCAAATTTATTAAAGAAGCCATGTTGGCACATCTGGGAAAACCTGAATCTGAAAGCTTCCAGGTTTCCCCCACCCAGCAGCCACATGTCCATCCATCACATGGCCCAAACAGCTACTGTCACGAATGAAGATTCCTCCCATCCAAGTCAGTCCAGGTGCAGGGAAAAAAATGACCTTGACTCTCAGAGAAGGAATGTTATTATGGCTACATATCTCCCATGCTGCTTAAAATCCCCACTACCAATCTCCCACAGTAGAATATATTTGAATATGTGGCAGGCTTGAGGCTAATACAGAGATAGCTTCCAAGGCTGACAGCATGTTGCACAAGCAATGACTTTGAATGTTTCCTGATGGCTGACATTTTCTCTTACTAAGAAAAAGAAGTGTTTTCTCCAACCTCATTAGAGCTGCACCAAAGGAGATAAAACCTCATAATTTGGAAACTCTTTTATTTCTTTTACAAGCCAGATTGCTAGAGGGGCTGAACTACATTACACCTTTTTGTAATCTCAGATTTTTGTGAGGATGTGGAAATGGAAATCCTGTGAGGAGTTCCTTCTCATAGGATTATGGCAAGCTTGTGTCAGCTAGTTGGGAATGTATGTAACATGGATTTTCCATTGAGATACCAGTCTGTGCCTTGTTGTGAGACTTTTGGGCTCTGTTGGGAGGGCATAGTGCTAGGATTCAACCATTTAAAAAAGGGAGATGGGCGATTAAGAAATATGAAACATAAATATTGAGATTGTTCTATCTGTGATAGAATCATCTTCATCATCTTCTACTTCTCGTTCTTATTCTCATTCTGTTTGTTGACTAACTGAGTAAAACATCAGCTGTATCCACTGGGCTGGTGAAAACTAGAAGTTGGAGAATTAGAAATAAAAAGGCATTTTTTAAAAATTGTAAAATTTAGAAAATTAGCATATCACTGAAATTTTTGTTGGAGAATAGGCAAAAAAAGAGGGATGCTATATATGAAATGTATGAGGGTACCATGGGGAGGGAATCATTCTGTACAGAAATTGACTTCTCAATCAACATGTTTCCTTGATCAGTTGTTTGGGAGGGGAAAATGTAGTCTATGACTGACCCTGAAATACACCCCCCACCAAAAAAAAAAAAAAACCACTACAGGAAGTCAATATTTAATAGACTTAAGTTGCAAGACACCAAATATACATTCAGATTTTACCCAGAAATATTATATAAAAAGTCTGTTCAGAGAATTACATTACATGCAAGTGTATAGATCTTCCAAAAGAGGGTTTGACTTTTATATCCTGCTTTATATTTCTTGATAATGCATCTCATTTGATCCATCTGTCATCACATTTGACGATAGCTGTATTTCAGTCATTGCCCTGAACTTTCTTGTTCTGTCAGAAACAGCAATAATAGTAATAAAAAACTACTGTGATTTATTTTTGAAGATTAGTATCCATTCATATATTTCTTGCAGTTGATTCCAGTGATATTATTGTCTCCTTTTTGTTTCAGTTTTTATATCTTTGTAACAGTCAGATTAATTTTCCAGCAGCTGTTCTCTACTGTTATGTGCATAAGCAAACACCTGTGAATGAATAATACAGATATCTCTATATGTTGTGAAGATAATGTTCAAACATTTTCATATCTATATCTATATCTATCTATATCTATATCTATATCTATATCTATATCTATATCTATATCTATATCTATATCTATATCTATATCTATATCTATATCTATATCATCTATATCTATATCTATATCTATATCTATATCTATATCTATATCTATATCTATATCTATATCTATATCTATATCTATATCTATATCTATATCTATATCTATATCTATATCTATATCTATATCTATATCTATATCTCTATATCTATATCTATATCTATATATCTATCTCTCTATCTCTATCTCTATCTCTCTATATCTATATCTATATCTATCTATCTATCTATCTATCTATCTATCTATCTATCTATCTATCTATCTATCTCATCTATATCTCATATCTATCTAGCATCTGTCTGTCTGTCTGTCTGTCTGTCTGTCTGTCTGTCTGTCTATCTATCTATCTATCTATCTATCTATCTATCTATCTATCTATCTATCTATCTATCTATCTATCTATCTCTCATCTATAACAGATCTGCACACTTAATGCCCTGTTGATTCAGTGCATAGTTGAAACAGATTGATTTTTTTTTTCTAGAGCAGTAATAAGTCACCTTATAGTTAGTAAGTGAATACTATGAACTTTGTGTAGGTGTCAGGAAGGGCTAGTACAAACTTCATTCATTTGCCCAGACACCAACCTGAATCAAGGGATTACAGGGTCATAAAAAGAAAAGAAAATAGTACGTGAATCTTAAAAATCTTAATATAAAATATATTTTGACAGTATCATCATCTGTAAGATGAGCAACAAAAAGTATTTGAGATGTAGGCTATTGTTAAATTCTACACTTGTAGTGCGAAAAGCATCTTGTTTTCACAGGAGTATATGCATTTATACCTTTATTTTTATTTTTTTGCAAACAGCATCGCTGAAACATTAAAATAAATAGCCGTGCTGGTACAGCTAATTAGGAAAAAAAAGAAGCTATATTCAAAAGAAGTCTACTGGGGCAATTTGGAATTAAAAACTAATTTAGAATCTCTAATAACTTTAAGCACTGAACACTACAATTTGGGCTAAGCATAGCAAAATGCTTTGTTTACGTGATTGTAATTGGATCATTGGAATCCACTGTGCATAGAATATAATTGGCTGAGTAAAGGAGCACATCATTCTGATCTTCTCTGGCTTTTTAGGCTAATAGAAGAAATCTTGAAGTTCCTAATGAGATAACTTGCAGTCTTGTATCTCCAGTGGTTGGTTCGTATCTCACACTAAGCCATCATCTGGTTTGTTTGGGGTTGTATAATGTGGGGTTAACACAGGTATTGCAGTTTGCAAAAATTGATGCATTATAAAACATATTATAAGAATTCAAACAATTTGCTGATGTCTTGATGGACTATGTAAATCAGAGGTCTTCAAACTTGGCAACTTTAAGACTTGTGGACTTCAACTCTACAAGTCTTAAAGTCTTGAAGTCCACAAGTCTTAAAGTTGCCAAGTTTGGGGACCTCTGATATAAATTAACCTTAGCTTAGCATAATGTACGAATTCAAAATGTTTGAGAAGCACAGTGTATTTCATTTTACAAACTTCATTAATTTTGAGATATTTTACCTGTTAGTTGTTCCCTTCTCGTGGCAGCTCTGTGCATGCACACATTGGGAACAGGCTCCAGCTGTTCTTCTGCCCCACTGATCTCCAACTCCGAAGGCAGCTCATAACTGTCGGATGGCCCTGGTTCCATCTCTGCCACTCATCAGAGCCGTCTCCTGACTCCAGGACTGGCCCATGTTCCTCCCCAACCTCCGCCCTGTCTGAGTCTGGCAGGACACAACCCAGGAGTTAAAGAGAATCCTGAGAACTAGACAAGATGGACAGATGAATCATTCTGCTTCAGTGTAAGGCAGGTTCATACCTCGAGGCAAACTCTAGAAACAACCCGTGTCTCTTTTGAAGTTTGAGTTACTGTGTGTAAACTGCAGCAATGCAATGCACATGGCACGTTTGGTGTTAAGCACAATACTGAACAAACAGCTGAGAATTTCAGGCCTCCTCTTTGGAAAAACAACTGTCAAGGAGTAGGTAGAAAAGATGAACTTAAAAGCAGATGGACAATGCCTGCCAGAAATGAGAGGATTGACTGAATATAGTAATCGATATAGTTGAAAGGCAGCCTTCAAAGAATTCTACTGAAACTTGACCAGATGATGCAGAATGAGTTATGCAAAGTATGTGAAGGCATATCCTAGACCAGTGTTTCTCAACCTCAACATTTAAGATATGTGGACTTCAACTCCCAGAATTCCTCAATCAGCATAAGTTGAAGTCCATACAACTTAAGGCGAAGAAGCACTGTTCTAGGCACATTTTGTTTATTTGCTTATTTCTGCTTGATAGAAGAATTAGAATTTGGATTCCCTAATATTGTAAAGATTTGCCTCTGGAAAACAGAATATTTCATATATTTCTTTAATCTTATGAATTAGAATCCATCAGAACGTCATCATTTTGCGACTGAAACTATGATTATACATACTGTATCTCCCAAACTGACGTAGCTTTTGATTCTTTTTTTGCCTCATGTACCAATACCTTAAACTCAGGGTGTGTTCCGGCTTTTGTTATTGTTGGTTCGCTCAGGGACACACTTCGCATGTGCATGCACAATAGTAAAAAAACAAAAAAACCAAGATGGTGGCGCCTATGGTGGTTTGGGGGCGTGGCCAGCTGAGTTACTATCTACTCAGCCAAACTGGTCTGAACCCACCTCTGTTTAAATTGTCTACTGTTGACTTCACCCCATTCCTAAGAGGTCAGAATAAGCGCCCCAGCGAGCCTAACGTCCCTGTCCTACTGTTCCCATTTATTTGTACCCATTTCCTGTGTTCTTATTCATGTTTATTCTTACTCCTGTTATCTTGTATATGAGTGACGAAGTAAAAAAATAAATAAATAAAATAAGTACATAACTTTACCAATAAGTTTGTAAATTGTCTTTCATCTTGTTCCTGTATCTAAACATATGTTGACTTTGTCATCAGCTCCTTGGATGAAAAATTCACTATTAATTTAACAAAGGGATCTAGTTATTTTTAATTTGGAAACTCTCCCTCTATACATGGGAGATAACAGCTAGTTTTAGGAGAAGTTTCATAGTTGCCCCTCGCAATGTAACACTCCACTACAGAATTAAGCTAAATTTCTTTGAATTTTGTAGGGCATTGCTAATAACTATGGGTAAGCTGTTTGTCAGGTGATCTGGCTCATTATTTGGGAACATTTCTTCTTCACAAGCTTCTTAAACGACTATGCTTTGAAATCTCTGAATTGAAAGTGTTATCAGTAGTTTTCCCTTGAATACATTCCTTCCCACTTTCTACAAGTTTATTTTCCCTGCTTTGTCTTTCAGTGCCTTTGGTCTTAAATGATTATTAATCTAATGTTTCAAAGCTATTCAAGGAACATCTTCATAATGAATGTTTCTGGATTTGATGTTGTAGAAAAATTGATGACAAGAATATTAAACATCTGGTCTATTCGTGAAGCATAGCTTTATATATTTTTTGCCTTATCCTCTTCAGCCTTGAGGTTTCTAATAACCATGTGTTTGTGTGTGTGTGTGTGTGTGAGAGAGAGAGAGAGAGAGAATCTTCAAGTTAGTTTTTAACGCTTGGCTCAAAACTGGACTAGTCCTTGCATTTTTCTTGGCAAGATTTCAGAAGTGATTTACCATTGCCTTCTTCCTAGGTCTGAGAGAGAATGACAGGCATAAGATCAAGTCCCAGTTTCCCATGTGGCCTCTTGGGGAAATTAATTGCCTACCCCTGGCCTAGAGTCTCTATGTTCCCACAAGTGGTCTAAGTCCAGCCCTCTTAAATGCTATTAAATCATATATATATAACCAGAATAGTGCTTACTCTTCGTTGACTGGACTCTTGTGCAAAGGCATGAGCAATGAATCAGTTTAATTGGAACTTAATGTGTGACTGTGGTCTTTTGCACCTGACACCCAATAGGTTACATTACCTTGTTGGTTAAGACTTGGTTAGGCAGGGCGTGCCATTTCCATTGGATCAACAAAGCCCTCAATAATAGAATGAATGGCTTTCTCTTTGTATTTATTTTATTATTTATTTTTATGATCGCACACCAAGGTTCCATACAATATACATGTTAAAGTGTAATTGCATGGTTATAATACCATTAATTTTTCTATTCTTGTACTATTAAAAAATGTAAAAGACACACCTGGTAGTCTTCTAATACGGAAATGATCTGTGAAATTCTATTAAAACCCAGAGATTCTATTCAGCCACCATTGAACAAAACTTTCTGCTTTTGTCTTGAGAGAGAGTTAGGATTATCTGCTTATGAAAAAAGCATATTCTCTTCATAAGGAGAGCCCAAGTGAATAGCAAAACTGCTGTTGCAGAGTCACCATGCAAATATGATTTTAGGAGGGGATGTTGCTGTGACTCTCCTTCAGAGCCTTTGATAGTATGGTATTAATCTTGCTGGGTGTAAAGGCCCTTCTGTGTGGAACAGAAAGGATATATAAATAACTACCAGTATTTTTTTGAAAAAAAATTATGAGTAAGATCCTTCCTTCCTTCCTTCCTTCCTTCCTTCCTCCCTCCCTCCCTCCCTCCCTCCCTCCCTCCTTTTCTTTCTCCCTCCCTCCCCATCTTTTCTCTCTTTCCTTCCTTCTTTCCTCCCCCTTCCTTCCTCACCCTCTTTTCTCTCCTTCCTTCCTCCCTCCCCCTCCTTTTTTCTCTCCTTCCTTCCTTCCTTCCTCCCCTTCTTTTATCTCCTCCCTCCATTTGTATCTTTTCTTTCCTCCCTCTCTCCCTTTCTTTTCACTCCTTCCTCCCTCCCCCCATCTTTTATCTCCTTCCTTCCTCCCTCCCTTTTGGTGGTGAAGCACTCTCCGGGAAACTATTCACCAACCTTCCGTGTATTCTAAGTGGAAAAAAAGACTATTCCAGATGGCATGTTGGGCCAGTGTGTTATGTCATTTTTCTCCTCTCCTTCAATCTTTTGGATCCTGTCCCAAAAACCGTTACACCATTCTCAGTTCTCTGTCATCATTCTTTTCAATGTATTGTTCGAAGACACAAAAAAGAAAGTATATAATTAGCATTGGAGCCTATCCAGCAGTTATGGAGGGCACTGGATGGTATTTATGAATGAATGTCATTATTTTGACAGGTTGATGAATTAACATGCCTATTCCTGGTCAACTAACTTAGGAAAGTGGTTGTGTGGGCTGGTCAGTCCAAATTCCTGTGGTTTGTGGTCACATCAGACATAATTTTGGCTTGTTCTTCATTTATCTTTATCAGAGATACATAGTTGAACTATAATTGTGAGTATTCTAATGATAAATAAATGTGTGGCATTTATATTTATATAGATTTTGTAGTATTACTTTTCACTCATTTCCAAATCTGATACATTCTCAAATTTACAATGAAGATAAAGTGTAAACTAGAGGTGTAATATTTCTGGAGATTGAATCCAGCAGGTCGCTATTTTTTCACCATCTTGTTCTCCCCCCCACCAGTGATATATTAAAATATATGTGACATTCCTTTTGAGTAGCTTTTAATTTTGTTACTTTAAAACCATAGTATGTATTGATTCACATGTAACATTTTGTATGTTTATTAAATGTAAAAGTATAATTTAGTGAGACAATCACTTCTTTTACTAATTGGATTTATTTTTTAAAAAGCCTTTATCTTATGGTACAAATGGAACTGAAGAAAACTTACGGTTTCTTAATGTTGTCACTATGACAAATGGGCAAAAAATGAAGTTGAAGATAGATAACACCATCAACATGATAATAAAACAGATTGATGTATTCTGCCCCTAGACTCCTCCACATTTTAAGATTTTAGAAAGAGCTCAGGAAACACGAAGCAATTCTTCCATTATTCTGTTCTGCAACAGCAGTGAAGGAATGATTGGAAGGTTCAGCGCCATTTTTCAATATTTTCATTTTATCTTCATATCCAAATTCTGCATTGGCTTAGTTAACCACAGCAACTAAATCATAATATGATTTGCTTCACTTTGCCTTGGCTCCAAATCTGGATTCTTCCAGATTATAAAACATGGTTTATAACGTGACATACTAATTGAATTATAAGTTATTTGTGATTCATTCAGCAGATCATGGTTCAGCAATCAGAATTTACTGTGAAGTATGAATCTAAAACATTACTTCTAACCTCAGGGAATGAGATATTTTATAAATCATAGTCTGAAATTTGTTTTAGCAAGCCAATAGGTAGGATTGGACATAACATTAAATTGTTGTTAATAAAAAGAATTATGATGTGTACAAGAAAAAGGGACAAAACCAAACCATAGTTTGGGATTGTATCCAAATGAACTTTGCTGACTTACTAATAGTAGGACAATTATTCTATTGTCACTATTCATAAGACAACTGAAGCAAAAGTTAGGTGATTTCTAAGTAATTTTTATAGGTTTTTAAATATTATTTGTAAAAGTAAGACTTGGAGAAGAAGCCTGAAAGTATGTGTATAATATTATTTGAAGATACTTCAAGCATTTTTGAGCTTCCTATTTTGAGTTGTAGACATAAAACTGTATCGCAGGCCCAATTGACAAAAAAAGAAGAAGCCCAGGAATGTGTTGTTTGGAAATATGTGGAAGAAGCCTTCATCCTGCAGTGAATAGACAATGGCTAAAATGATGCTGATGATGGCATAAATTGTACGTAAATAAAGAAAGAGCAATTGTAAAAATAGCCTTGAAGATGCTTTTGACCTCTTAATGGGACTATGAAGGTGTCTAAAAAAAAAAAAAACCTCTTTCCAATTTGAATCTCAGTTACAAGGAAATAGGATATATTGACTTTTGGCTAAAGACTTAATTGTGAGTTGAGAACAACTAGAAAGATTAGACCTTGGATTACTTTTCTCAATTCAGTTCTACAATTCTCAATTCTACAATTCAGTCCTCATCTCAAAGAACCAGAGCTGAGAGAATGAGAGCAGAGTATTTGCTCCAAAAGACTTAGTTCACTTCCAGTTGTTTCTATATGCTAAATCTATTTGGAAAGCAATCAAGAACATGTTAAAGTCATTCAGAAATTGTGCAGTCTCACTATGCATTCCTGTATTTCAACATCAACACAGAAGCACATTAACTAGTTAGCATCACTTAGCACATACAGGTAATTCTCAATTTATGACTACAATTGAGCCCAAAATTTCTGTTGTTAAGTGAGACATTTGTTAAGTGGGTTTTGCCCCAATTTTACAAACTTTCTGGCTAGTTGTTAAGCGAATAACTGCAGTCGATAAGTTACTAACCCAGTTTGTTAAGTGAATCTGGCTTCTTCATTGACTTTGATTGTCAGAAGGTTGTCAAATGGGATCACATGAAACTGCAATGGTCATAAATATGAACCAGTTGCCAAGCATCAGAATTTTGATTATGTTTACATTAAAGTATATTCATTCATTTATCTAATCACCTTTTGTTTACTTCTAACTTTTCACTACTATTGTGTATTAATAGTGGAATCATATAGACTAGAGGATTATAAATAGATAAATAGATGTATGAATAAGAATTAAGTTTTAATTGAAAATTAAAGTTTTAATAATGATATTACAAAAAAAATGAAACATATATTTTAAATTCTTTAAATTATTGTTATTGGTACCAGAAATGTATATTGAGATATTGAATAATATCTCAAGAAATAATGGCTGGATCTTTAATGTGGAGAGCTAAATAATGGAAATATGAATAACAAAACAGATGGAAGATGGGAAACAGAAATGTTATTACCACGTCTTTGAAAATAATAGTGATAGGAGAGGGAGTTAAAATAGGGATAGAAATAAAAGGGGAAATATATGTATAGCAATATATTAAGATATATGAAAGAGTAAGAGGAAGGTTTAGAATTAAAGAGTGATAGTAAAAGATATGGGTAAATAATATGAAATAATGAAAATGAAATGTAATAACTATGAGTAATAATACTATGTCTGTTTGTATTGAAATATATGATATTCAGGTATCACACCATTCACACAGTGATATGTATAAACAATGTAAAATTTAAAAACTTGATATATAAAAAAAGAATTTTGATTATGTTGCAATGGTCATAAGTATGGAAAAGGGTCATAAGTCACTTTTTTTCAGTGTTGTTGTAAATTTGACCAGTCAACTAAATGAACTGTTGTAAGTCAAGGGACTGCCTGTTTAAAGAATCTGAAGGTCCATTTTGTTACACTTTGTGTCGGAGTAAAACAAGAAGCATAAAGAAGAGTAAAAGGAAAAAAAAAATTGGGACATGTCCTATCCGACAAGAGAAGTGTCTTCATTTGGTTAAATTACAGGATGGTCTTTAAAATGAGTTTTTCGGGGCCAAGAAGGTGAGAATGAGTGAAGGAGAATAGGAAATGAGGAGAGGATGGTCATTGTGCATGAGAATACAAATTGAGATCGGTAGTGTATAATGTTACTTCGCTACGAGCCATGTTACCTAAATGCCACCTTCCGTAGCATCAGCAGTTTTTTTGCAGCTTTAACTTTACCAATGCCCTTGATGAGGTGCAGAGTTGTCAGTATTCTCGTAAAATCCCCTCCACAAAGACTTATTCGGTTCCCTTTATTTCCTTAAGTGAACATCTGTCTAATTGTTCACCTCCATTGCTTTAGTGCTTTCCTCGTGCTTTCTCTCTTTCCAGACAATAAACTTTATTTTCTTCATAAGAATTCCGTCTACGCAAGGTTATTAGGGAGCTCGTTGGCACCTTTTAATTTCTGGATGTTTTCCAGGAAGACTTTTTGCAGTAATTCCAATAGGTTGTACCGTGGTTTGTGCAACATAGCGAGGCAGTGTGTTCAGGTGTCTTTTTTCTTTTTCTTTTTTTAAATGTTGCCTTCTGTTTATAAACATCTGTCGAGAAAAATGTTTCTGATGAAGCTTTCCTGTTCCTTAAATCATTGTATTTCTGGACACATCAATTTTAAGGAACTGCAGTTTGCGAATGTTGGAAATTTAGATATTGTACACTGAATGGAACAGAATACAATGCTTTAGTAATGACTAAAATTACCGGCTGATGTTGGCTTCGTAAGCACAAAGATGTTGAAAGGATTATCTATAAATAAGGAACCTTGCACTTTGAATCCAACATCAACTAGAACTTCTCTGGGCAAAGCAGCCTTTCTCAGCTTCCCGTCTTCAAAAGCGCAGACTGGGGTGGGGATATTAATTAATCATGCAAGCTCGCCGTGGAGGTCACAAGCATCTACAGCTTACTCAGTGTTGTTATTGCTAAAATGGGGTATAGTAACAGTGGGATACAAGGGGAAAAAATGCTCAGAAGAATTATGAACTGGAGAATATCAATCTGGATCCTTTCCTCAAACCTGAGTTATCCCTACAAATGGAAGGGATTTGATTTGTTGTTTATTGTTAGTATTCCATTCATTTCTCATTTGGAAATGTTGTTTTATGTACACATATTTACTAGGGTAGTTGAGCTACACCATATGGTGGGGCTCTACATATTTATCTTGGATTAATCCAACATTAGAATATACTCTTACACCACAGGAGAAGACAGTGCACAGCCTAGATTATGCTTTAATTAGAGCTAACAGATGAATCTCATTCACATAAGATATAGCGGGACTGTTTTGCCTTTTGGTTATCCCAAAGGTGCTTTTCCAAAAGGCAATTGAACTTTCTTCATCTCTCCCCGCCCCCCGCCCCCCCTGTAAATAGTTTCACGTTTCATCCAAGAAGTGAAACGTTTTCAAGGAAACATTTTGGGCAACAATGATTTAATATCTCCATAGACATTTTACATTTTGGTTACAAATCCATAACCAATTTTGTGGATAGTCCCAGTCCCCCAGTATTCCAACCTCCAAACTGTCTGTTTCAAGTGTTCCAGATATGGTCTTCCGCCAAACAGCTTGAATGTCCAGTCAGCATTCCAGAGCATCCCAGAATATTCACAATGGGCTTTTTCAAAATCAAAATGTTTGGCATACATCAGGTCATTTTAATAGGGTGGCTAAGTGGCTAAGACATTGAGCTTTTTGATCAGAAAGATTGGCAGTTTGAATCCCTAGTGCTGCGTAATGGAGTGAGCTCCTGTTACTTGTCCCAGCTTCTGCCAACCTAGTAGTTCGAAAGTACGTAAAAATGCAAGTTGAAAAATAGGGACCACCTTTGGTGGGAAGGTAACAGTGTTCCGTGTGCCTTCGGTGTTTAAACATGCTGGCCACATGACCATGGATACGTCTGGACAGCGCTGGCTCTTTGGCTTTGAAACAGAGATGAACACTGCCCCCTAGAGTCAGGAATTACTAGCACATATGTGCGAGGGTAACCTTTACCTTTAAGTCATTATAAATTATGATTCCAGTTTATTGTAGCGGTTAAGGTCTAGAAACCAGGACACTGTGAGTTCTAGTTCTTGCCTTTGACATGAAGATAGCCAGTCCCTCTCTTCAGCCCTAGGAAAGAATAAATGGCAAACCACTTCTGAAAAATCTTACCAAGAAAACTGCAACAACTAGACAGGGAAGACACCAGGAGCCGCCATCAACTCAAAAGGACACATATGCAAAACAAACTCATTTTAAAACTCTACTTCAGAATTTTAAAATAAAAGCGGGGCAACAATAAAACAACACTAAAACTTTCATTAATCTTTGTGCACCATATGTGGCTTACTCAGTGACAGACTCTGTAGATTTTTTTTAACCAATGCAAAATCTGCATTTAAAAAAAATATACATAGAACAACCCATAGTGATAGCTTCCTTCTCAAGACCGCAAGCCCAATTATTAGATGTTTGACATGCAGTTAATGTTTTAGAAAAAATTCTATGTGCGTTATAGCATGTATTTAAAAAAAATAAAAATAAACCAAGACCAAGATTGTGCTACAGTCTGAATCTAGTTACTGGCAGTGGAAGCTGCCCATGTACTATCTTAGGAGATAGTACTTTGTGCCACATATAATCTTGATTCTCTCCCCCCCCCCCCCCCCATTGTAATAAATAAATGTTTGGGCTTCCCTGGAAAAAGAAAGAAAGAAGATAGTGGTTACTATATAATAAAAATGAACCACTTGTCATCACTGCAGCTAACATTTATCAGCCTATTTGTAGGTGCTCTTTCTTTCTCTATGTATAATATAGAACATAATTTGTCACTTTGTAAATACATTCCACTCTAAATCCCTGCCAGCATCTGTTAGAGTTTGAAGGATTAATGTGCAATGCAGCGCACGCCTGTGCTTTCAGGCAAAACTATTGCTTACAATCATGAACCCTGGGAAGAGGGAGAAAAGAGAGAGAGAGCTGGAGAGAGCCCCTTTCATATTTGGTTAAACATATTTGTCCTTTGGACATGCTCCAATCTATACTTGTCATCTGCACAAGTGGTATTCAATGTCTCTACAGCTGGAAAACCTCCTAGTTTTCCACCAATTGCAAGCAAATTGGTTCGCTTGTCTTCTGGTGGGCACTGCACAATGCTGCATACAGCCAGCCAGCTTTTCATTGAATTAATTCTTTGAGAAGCTGAACACCTTGCATTTTCCAAAGGTTTAAAATGGTTTTATTCCGGGGTGTTCTTCTTCTTTTTCTTTTAATTCTAGAATGCATGCAAGGAATTAAGGAACAGACACAACTAAACCACCAGTAAAATTCTACATGTCTTTCAGGGTACATGGGTGGAAATCTAGAGTTAGTATGAGTAGTCGTGTTTGCAGAAATAAACCATGATGGCTTCTCCATTCCAGTCAAGGTGCAATTGGCTTGAAGGGCACATAATGCTACATGCAACGGCAGCTTCACCGAAATCCCTTGGTATTATTTTATTTGCAAGCGGTACTTTAGTTTTAACAGGGACACGGGGGCTCAATGGCTAAGACACTGAGTTGTCGATCAGAAAGGTCGGCAGTTCAGCAGTTTGAATCCCTAGCGCCGCGTAATGGAGTGAGCTCCCATTACTGTCTCAGCTACTGCCAACCTAGCCGTTCGAATGCATGTAAAAATGCAAGTAGAAAAATAGTGACCACCGTTGGTGGGAAGGTAACAGCGTTCCTTGCACCTTTTGCATTTATTCATGCCGGCCACATGACCACAGAGACGTCTTCGGACAGCGCTGGCTCTTCAGCTTTGAAATGGAGATGAGCACTGTCCTCTAGAGCAGGAAATTACTAGCATGTGCAGGAGACTCCTTTACCTTACTTTAGTTTATTTTAGTTTAAAATTCTACTAATATTTTAGTTTATAATACTACTTTGAAAAAAAAAGATTTAAAAACCCTTAAAAATTAGTAAAGACATGTCCATAAATTTTAAACCTTATATTGCATTTGTGGAAGTCAGACTTAGTTCTCTCAAATGTTGCGACCATTACAGAAAGAAAGGACAAACCGGACCTCTTTGCTCTTTGGAGATCTATGGTCCATAACTCTATGAAGATACATTTAAGAACACTATTTTAACATAATATAATATTCCTACTGATATTATTCTGCTTTACACGATATACATTTCTTTAAAAGCATTTTGCTAGCCAGGGATAATCACCAAAATAAAAATGCTGCACTGTGGCTCATTATAGACTATGTAATCTAAATTTAATTGGTCTATATCTATTTTAATTTTTCCCCTTTAAATATGGTTGGAAATATGTCTTTGCAGTACTTAAAATATTGATTAAAGATAAGCAACTGTTAAAAATATTGTCATACATGTGCTGAGTTTTGTTGGGTTCCACTCGGTGAAACTCTAATAGTTGCATGAGGTCTTTAAAATTATAAAAATAAAATCTATACTATCATTTAGTTTTGGAAAAAGAAGATTGCAGTTCTTCTTGATGTTTCTTGAAGAACATCATTCCCCTTTTAGTGGTGGATAAGGTGGATCTGAAGAAATAGGTTAATCCCACGAATAGGTAAAGGTAAAGGTTCCCCTCGCACATATGTGCTAGTCGTTCCCGACTCTACGGAGTGCTGCTCATCTCTATTTCGAAGCCAAAGAGCCAGCGCTGTCCGAAGACATCTCTATGGTCATGTGGCCGGCATGATTAAATGCTGAAGGCGCATGGAACGCTGTTGCCTTCCCACCAAAGGTGGTTCCTATTTTTCTGCTTGCATTTTTACATGCTTTCTGCTAGGTTGGCAGAAGCTGGGTTAAGTAACGGGAGCTTACTCTGTTATGTGGCACTAGGCATTCAAACTGCCGACCAGCCTAACTTTCTGATTGACAAGTTCAGCATTTTAGCCACTGAGCCACTTCATCCCTATCCCATGAATATTCCATAGTAAACCTCCCAATGTCATAAAGATATTAGATGTCAGCTACTGAAACTGCTTACCAAGCTGTTGTTCAGTAGGCTTGCATTGTTGTTAAAACACTCCACGCAAAATGTGAAATGTCTTTTTATGAAAATAGCCGGGACGTTGAGTAAAACAAGAAAAATGAGCCCAGAATTATTCCATACACTAAATGAAGCTCAGTAAGTTATCTCAGTTGCGGTGAAGGAAACGATTCCAAAACCTGACCCGACATATTTTCAGTTGGCCTGAACGTATTTGCACCATCTGATTCATGTGCATGCGCCCCACACAGAGATCTGAAAGGTAATCTCATCAACTTCATAAATACATGCATGGCTTAGAAAGCCTGCCTGACATAAATACTCCCCCGTAGCAAGGGCATGCATTAAGGATTATAATATTTACAGTTCCAAACTGGAATGAAAACATTTCCTTGTCTTTATCTGTCTTAGACAGTGATCATTATCACGACCTACTGCTGGACATTCTTGGCTGCGATTACGAATGCCTCAAAATCGCCATGTGTTATTCTAATGGTGCATTTCGGTCTGGATTTCATGTCTTTGTGCTTCTTCAAGTATTTTAGGCTTGGTGTCCATTCAACTTGTATTCTGACGGGTTATCTATATCAGTAGCTATTTAGCATCAAATTCCCCTTGGCTTCTATCCCCCCTCCTTTGCAGCCTTTCCTTCTTAAACACATTTTATCTCTTGGACTATAAATATGATTTCCTCCGTCTTGCCTTCTGTGTTTCCCAGGTGTAGGTGGCTGGAATTTGCTTTATTAAACTGGAGGATAAGCTTTCTTCTCCACCACTCAAAAGAGACATGTTTGAGTGGTATACTATTTAGGATTTACTTTGGGGGTGGGGGAGGTGAGGAAGGCAGGGTGGGGTGTATGAACTAAAGCTTTTAAATACCTGAAAATGTACACTGCCTATCCATGGAGAATATAATTATGTACTAAATTAGCTAATGTCCACTCTGTGCTTTTTAAAAGTACATCTTACATTTCCTCTGCTGCCTTCCACCAGCACTTATATAAGTTATAGGAACTGCAGTTTATTTATTAAGAGTCTTCAACTGTGTATAAAACTCTAAGCAGACCAAGTAATGGTATTTGCTGAAGGATTCTTTATCATGTGAATTTACCTTTAGTCATCTATTATTTATTTCAGCTCTTTTATATGCCATTATAATAAATATTATGACAGAAAGCTTTTATGCTTCAACTTATTATAGTTCTCTTCCCTTCTTTGCAGTCCTTCAGGAAAATGTAACCACACTTTACCTATATTTAATGTAAATCATCCCTTGCATTAGAATGAAAAATACCTATGAAAAAGGCTCCTTCAGTGTCGAGACATAAATGCACAATCATGTTTACTGCCAAACTACTGTAGCATGCAGTGTTCATTTTTAAACAATCTTTAAGCTGTAAACTGAATACATTGCCTATTATGAAATTGCTAGCTTTCTGAATGTTTTAACTTTTCTGGTTAAAACTTCTGACTCGATAAGCATTTTTCTAAGCATGAGCACAAAATATTGCCAATTATATTCTAAACAGTTTTAATAGATTTGCTCTATGTAAACACGGAATGTTTTGGGAATTAAATGAGAATGTTGTCTACAGCGCCTGTTCTCCCTAGCATTGGATGGGTTGGTGGTGCTGGAGGACAATAGCTACAAACGGTGTGTAAGAATTAAATTTGATTTTGCATATCATCAATCATGTAGTAAACAAACAAACCTCCTTGAATGAATGTTTTCCTTTGGCAATGCATTTCACTTTGATGAAGAATAGTGATTTAATGAAGAAGATGTAATTAAATATGGCATTCATTTAATGAGCAATTCAAGTCCACAGAAAGTGGAGTCACAATGAACTGAGTAATTTTCTTTAATGCTATCTTGTAGTAGTGTCACTAACTTTCTAAAACTTAATATAAGGAAAATAATATTTCATGATCACGTGCAACATGAATCCTGTATGGCTGGAAAACATGCAGGATCTAGCAAGCCCCCAGAATCTCTGCAACTCTCTGATGCCAGTACTGCAATCTGCTAGTAGATTCTTCAAGGAGTGGAGAGGTAAACCTGCCCACATTAGTGACTTCTCCAAAGAATGTTAAATATAATATATTTGGATATGTTTAGTGCAGATAGATTAATTATGGTCACCAGGAATTGAAAGACGAATGGTAGCTGGAGGGGGGGGGGATTGACTAATTTCTACCTTCCTGAATGGCACTAGATCTCTTCTTCCTCGTGGTATCTTGAGGGGCAGGATCTGTCCAAGGTTCCATCAGAAGATTTCAGCAGACTCCCAACAGTGCATGTGAGCATCATGACAATAGCAATAGCACTTAGACTTATATACCGCTTCATAGTGCTTTCACAGCCCTCTCTAAGCGGTTTCCAGAGTCAGCCTATTGCCCCCAACGATCTGGGTCCTCATTTTATCCACCTTGGAAGGATGGAAGGCTGAGTCAAGCTTGAGCCTGGTGAGATTCGATCTGCATGTTTATATTTCAGTTGAGTCCCATCATTTTTTACATTAGGGGCAAAAACTACATGAAACTATTTGAAACTCTGCAAAACAGTAATATTTGATGATATATATTATTCGACCAACATACAATAGCAATAGCACTTAGACTTGTATACCGCTTCATAGTGCTTTTACAGGCTTCTCTAAGCAGTTTACAGAGTCAGCATATTGCCCCCTAACAATCTGGGTCCTTATTTTACCCACCTCAGAAGGTTGGAAGGCTGAGTTAACCTTGAGCCGGTGAGATTTGAACTGCAGTTAGCAGTCAGCTGAAGTAGCCTGCAGTACTGCACTCTAACCACTGCGCCACCTCGGTTCAATCATGGATTGTTCAATGTTGCAGTTATAAAAAGAATGTGTTTGTGTGTGTGTGTGTGTGTGTGTGTGTTCTTTATATATATATAAAGAATATAAATCCTTCAATTTTCCACTAGTCATTTAGAATGAAAGAAGCTTCTTGGATGAGAAGCGAAACATTTTCAAAGGGGGAAAAAATCAAGAAAGTCCAGTTGCCTTTTGAAAAAAAGGACCTTTGGGACAACCATGACCTGTATGATTGAGATTCTTCACAGATAGTTGCAGCTATAGCTTAAAGAGCGGAGGTATAGTCTGTGCGACTCCCATAAACATCTAATTGAATATAACTAGCACAGTTGTGTTCAGTAAAATGTTCCCTCATTTTAGAAGAGTTTTTGTAGCCCAGTTCAAAGATAAAAGCTAAATTTAAGTGGAATATTAGATGCCGGAGTTTATATATTCTTTTTCTTCATTTCCCCTGGTTATGTGAAGATAAGACACATTCATTCCTGCTTTTATGTGCACCAAACAAGAATGGTGACTCAAGAAGTGCTTTGATAACAATCTGGAATAGCTAGTTAAAAGGAGTGAGTGTTTTTGATCTGTGTGGTTATGGTCAGAATTGAAGAGTGAACGAGCGAGCTAATTCATCAGAAACAAACGAAATCCATGATTTCAAATGAACCTTTCTACAAAACTTTCCAAGTCCACCCTGCTGTTTCCCCCCTTAAAGTTACTTGATTATTAAATGATGATGAAACTGCATCACTTTCGCACAAGTGGTGCAGGTACACATGCATGCAGATAGCTACAATTTATTTATGTATTTTATTATTATTATTCATCTTAGAGATGTTCTATAGAAGGATATGGCTTAAAACAAGTTTCTTTTACTCTTTCTTATATATCATTCCCAGAAACACCATATTTAGTAGCAAACTGTTTCAAAAGTGAAGTTCAGTGGAGTTTGCATAGGAAAACTTTGTGGTGACATTTCTGTAGAATGTCCTATTGCCCTAGGACAGGGGTGTCAAACTCAAAGTCCATGGGCCAGATCCAGTCTGCAGGGTGCTTAGATCTGGCCCATGGGGCCACCCTGGAAACAGCGAAGGACCAGCCCATGGTGCCTCTGCCAGTGAAAACAGAGCTCGGGAGGGTCATATGCGGCCTTCACAAGCTCCGTTTTAACTGTCAGAGGTTTGCAGGAGGCCATCCCAGCCAAAAACGGAGTTTGGGAGCCCGTTTTTGCTGGCACAGCTCTTGGGCCACTAAAGGCAACCCCCCCATGCGAGTGATGTCAAGCTGGCCATGTCCATCTTGGCCATGCCCCACAGCTCCCCAAAGGTCAAACACAACCCTTATGCAGCCTTCAATGAAATCAAGTCTGACACCCCTGCTCTAGGGGAATCTAGTCTCTTAATCTGGATAGTAATTTCTAATGGACTTCCAGACATAAACGAGCCGTAGAGGCACACGCATGTAGACCAAAATGTTTGTTAAAATACTATCACTTAAGGCTTCATAACACAAAACATCATGTAATATTAAAACAATATGGGATGAAATTATAAGGTTATCTGTACAATAACCTTATGACATTAGTGGAGAGCTTGAAGGATGCTGTTAAGTCATCTTTTTTTAAGTTACTGATTGTAGATTACTGTTTCTATTATAAACCTGAAATATTGAAAAAGCTAGAAGTACAAGAAAAAGAAAAAAGGAGAAAAAATTAAACAAAGCTATAAATAAGATCTTCTTCATAGCAGTTATAAGTACCCTTATATTTTAACCTCTCTCGTTCTCTCTAAGGTTACATCATGATTCTCTTCTTTCTATAATCTATCCTGTCTAACCATCAAAGACCTTAAATCACAATTTTATTTTTATGTTTATGCAAAAAGTCCATAAGGGCTATTAAATTATTATATGACGCTGCTCAATGCTCAAATAAAAGTTTATTGATTGATTAAACCATTATAAGGTTGTTGTTGGGGATTTTTGCTACAAAGAGCATCAATAAGACTCAAAAGAATAGTTTAAATATATACTAGTCTTTATGAATAGGGAGAACAGCTTGTAAACGTAAGTTAATGAGGGGTTAAAAAGCCCAGATTTGTGAAGATTTAATGACATTTTTGAACTATATAGGCCAGTGGTCATTGTATATGTTTCTTTCTTTATCATTTATGTATGTTCATGAATGGTTCCCTAGAAACTCTCATTGTTATTTTTATTATGATTTGAATGTGTGACCTTTCAAAGCCTTCTCCTTTTGGTGCCTGAGAAACACTCCCACAGAAGGTGGCTCTTCTCACTAACCTTTGTTGTGCTAAATCTACAAAGCTGTAGAAATTCAGATTAATTTAACAGTTGGGGATGGGGAAAAGGAACCCTAGCTGTCTTCACAATAGAAAGTATTCTATTTTTCCAAAGTAAGCAGGGATTCAGGTTATTGCCTGAAATGTCAGACTACAAACTATATTCATTGCTTGGGTGATCTACATTTCCAAGTTACCCATTGATTGATCTTTTTTTCATATTTGTATTCAAAACGATGCTATGGGGCACTGCACACCAGAACAACTAGACACAAGGGCAGTTTTTCCCCGAATGCCATCACTCTGTTAAACAACTAATCCCCACAACACTGTAAAATTTTCTACTAAGACTGCATTGCTATTCTTCTTTTCTTCCTTCCTAGCACCTATCTCTTTCCTAGTACCTATCTCCTTCCACTTATGACTATAACCATGTTGCTTGTATCTTTAAATTTTATATTGTTTTATTTCTTTCCTAGTATAATTTGATTGCTTATTAGTAACCTATGACTATCACTAAGTGTTGTATCTTGATGAATGTATTCTATTTTATTTTTCTTTATGTACAGTGGGAGCATATGCACCAAAGATAAATTCCTTCTGTGTCCAAATCACACTTGGCCAATAAAGAATTCTGTTCTGTTCTGTTCTGTTCTATTCTATTTATTCTATTCTATTCTATTCTATTCTACTCTACTCTACTCTACTCTACTCTACTCTACTCTACTCTACTCTACTCTACTCTACTCTACTCTACTCTACTCTACTCTCAAGCACAGCCTCTTTTTCTCAGTTCTAACTTGTGGAAGGAGTAAAGGAGGGAAGGAACACCCAAGCCGACACTTTCGCTCTCTATTCCCTTCATAATATCGCAAATGCTGTCTCTTCGGTTTCAAAACCAGCAGGAGAGACCTGCAACGTTGCCCAGAATGAGCAAAAGCATTACCTGAGTAATAGTGTGTGGACTTGAATCACTGTTCCCAAGAGCATGCTAAGTAACAGCTTGTGGTTTAATCTGTTGAACTGCTTGATGTTTTTTGACCCCTTGTTGTCCTTGTGTTTGTAGCAGCCTTTTTATTTTCTCCTTGGAGACGGAAAACAGAGTGTTGTACCTTTTAAAGGAAAGAGAGAGAGGGGGAAAAAGGCATTATTTTTCTCCTTCTGCACCAGAAACTCGCTGGTTGTGTCTGTTTTGTGTATTGCAAAATTGTTTTGGCCAAGTGAAGGCAGGATTGAGTTAGGATGATGAAGTTTGGAGCAGTTTACCTTGAGTTTGTATCTATTGTTTGCCCATGTATTATTGCGGTTGAAGTAGTCATTGATAGGTAGGACATTGTAGCAGACAATTTTGCATACTATGCTTAGGTCAAACCATAGGTGGCGTAGTTCCAGGTTGTCCAAGCCCAAAATTTCAAGCCTGGTGGCATAAGGGATTCTATTGTGAGCAGAGGAGTGGTGGACTCTTCTCGTGAAATACCTCTGGACTCGCTTGATTGTATTAATGTCTGATATACAGTGTGGATTCGAGGCAGAAGAGCTGTATTCAAGAATTGGTCTGGCAAACATTTTGTATGCCCTAGTTTGCAGTACAATGTTACTGGAGAAGAAGCTTTGCAAAATTAGGTTAACAACTCTTAATGCCTTTTTGGCAATGCTGTTACAGTGAGCTCTGGGGCTTAGATTGTTTGTGATGAATACTCCTTGGTCCTTGACCGAGTGAGGGTCGTCTACGAGGTCGTATCCACCCAGCTTGTATTTGGTGTTCTGATTTTTGTTGCCAATGTGTAAGACACAGCATTTGTTGGTTGAGATTTGGATGATGATGATGACGACGACATATTATGTAACTGTGGAATTGTTTGCGCCATCTGAGCACTGGGATCTTCAGAGAAAGGCTTTGCTTGCCAAAGTTGAATGTCTAGGTCAATACAGGGGAAATAATAAGATGTCCCTTCTATCACTCCATAGTTAAATGTCTACTTTTATGAGGAAGTACGTTTCAGAAATTGGTTCCGTGGAAAATTAATAATGTGTTCCAATTGCAAGGTTTAATTATTAGCAAGATGAAGATCAAATCTCTTGAGATTCTCCACAATGGCCTAATCTACCTGACTGGTTTCAATCTGGGTAACATAACATTAAAATAATTGCAGAGATAAAGAGGAATGGTAAGAAACGTCACTGAATTAGAAAAAACATTCTAGTCAAACATAATTCAGAATATTTTCTGGGAAGTATTTATAAATGGCTGGAGAAGAATGATTCAGAGCCTGGACATGCAAAAGAGTTTATGATTAAATAGGTACAGAATTTGAATGCAGTAATAGAAGTGCAGCAGTGGAAATTTCAGAGGAAAAAGAACATTAAATTTCCTCTGAGTATTATACTTAGAGGAAATTGATATAAGATATTTTATTATTGGCATATTATTCCAGTCCTGATGGCTAAAATGAACAATTTGTTTTCTAAAAATTGATGAAAAATGTAATGTTCCATCATTTTTTAAATATTTGTTAGCAATATTGTAAAGCACAACAATTCAGGAAAATAATGCACAGTAGAATGAAATCAATCTTAAGAGATGAATTTAAGCTGTTTTATTAAATTGGATAAACCATTCATTATTTTAAATTATGCTGAATTAGCTTTGTATATGCTGACTACAGTAAGGATACTATATGTTTTGGTAACATACATTTTAGAAAGATTGATTAATAAAATGCCTGGTTAATTCTTTGCTCTGTGCCTTATGACAATTATTTTTTCTATATATAGACTCTATATTTTCCCGCTTCATTGGAAAATTAGTGTGAACTTTCACAATTGGTTCAATTTATTATCATTTTGGTTGGTGGTTTTTTATGTGTTTCTGATCTTTATTTTTTAGCTCCATGCTTAGTAGTTATTTTTACTTTTTAAAAAAATGAGAAATACATTCAGTTGTTATGTAATTAGTTAGGTATTGGAAAACTGTAACCTCCATGACATTTTCAGATCCCCTGTTTAAAAGGTAAAGGTTCCCCTCGCACATAGGTGCTAGTCGTTCCCAACTCTAGTGGGCGGTGCTCATCTCCGTTTCAAAGCATGTGACCAGCATGACTAAATGCCGAAGCTGCATGGAACGCTGTTACCCCTTCCCAACAAAGGTGGTCCCTATTTTTCTACTTGCATTTTTACATGCTTTCTAACTGCTAGGTTAGAAGAAGCTGGGACAAGTAACAGGAGCTCACTCCATTATGTAGCACTAGGGATTTGAACCGCCGAACTGTCGACCTTTCTGATCAACAAACTCAGCGACTTAGCTACCATGTCCCTGTTTACTTATTTAAATTTTAGTTTCTTACTTTTTATTTTTGTGTTTATTTATATTCTTTGTTTGGTGGGGTCATAATGGCTCAGCGGTTAAAAGATGCCCAGGTTTGAGGCCTGAGCGCAGCACAATGGGCTGAGCTCCCATTACTTGCCCCCACCTAGCAATTCAAAAGCATACACTTGCAAGTAGATAAATAGGTACCAAATTGCCGGCCACATGACTGCTGAAAGAGTCTTTGAACAATGGTAGCTCCCTTGGCTAAAAAATGAGATGAGTATCAATTTCTAGAATCGGACATGACTGGACATGGGGAAACATTTACTTTTATATTCTTCCTTTGAAATGTTTAATAAAAAATCTGTAGCCTCTGAATTGGATATTTTTCTATCTTGATTTGAATTATTTAAATAATTTTCTGTTCCTAAATCAACCAGTCATA